>NW_020955957.1:482183-554614 GCF_003031625.1 Empidonax traillii | reverse complement strand
AATATGTGGACATGTGTTTGGCACTGCTCAATTACAGGAGCTCCACATATTTTCATGGTTTGATGCCTCAGAATAGAGTATCTCTTAAAGGACTTCCTGAGCATGGCTAATTCCTTGCTGAATCAGCTGGGCTGGTGGAGACTCAATTTTTACAGCTGTCTCAGCCTTTCATTCTAGAAAAGCTTCAAAATACTTAGCAGTGAATCAAACTCTATGGCAGCTTATTGGCAGGATTTTGCTGAAACGATAGAGTGGCTACAGCAGTAATTCCCATTTCCATAGCAAAATTGTGTTCTACTTATCCAGCTATTTCTAAAACGGTATTGGAGAAGATTCATTTTGTCAATTCGTATTTTCGTCTGTGAGGCCTCCTATTTTTTAAAAGCTGGCATATTTTAAAACACATTTGCAATGTTAAAATGCATAATTTTTATTTATCAAATAACCAAAATTTTATCAAATAACCAAAAAAAATAATCATTTCCATTTATTCTGATTAAAACTGTAATCCTATTTGGTTTTTATTTTTTCCTTACTTCAGCCCTAAGCACAAGCTAAAAATTCTATATGTCAATTTGAAGGTGTAGAGCCTTACAATTAAAAAACCCCAAACAAAACCAAAAACCCAAACAAACAAATAAACAAGCCAAGAGTGTCATGGGGAGTTCAGATTTGTCCTTTCACATAACCTGGTTCTCAGTAGAAGAGCCAGTTTCTCAGCTGCCCATGTTGCCCAGCTCTCATTCACAGAACATCCTAATGAGAATGATTGCATCAATAAGTAAATACAGTGTTTATACCTTCCACCCTGAGAAACCATTGCAGAAGCTGAAGCAAAGCAGTTGTTCCTCTCTGAAGTACATGGGAGGATTCCACCCACCTAAATTCTCAGCTGCCTCTTTAAGATCGTTTTTAAAAATCATCTAATCAGAACCATAAACCCAAGCAAAAGTGCTGAAGACACTTGAAAACTGAACTTTGTAGCCATGGATTTTCTTCATAAACCTCTAGGAAGAGGTGCAGGAGTCGACTACTACAAAAGTGTAGCGGGAATCTTCCGTTTGCCATTTTCCTTCCCTAGGGAATTTGTATGGAATCTCTGCAGGACAAGAATCTCAGTCGTGTCTCAGGAAGTCAAGAGGCAGCAAACTTGACCTGGTGCAAGAATTCAACACCAGCCTGAACAGGTTTGACTCATTCAGGGTGCAGGAAATAAAGGCTACCCTTCACGAACCTCGTCGTTATTTATTATTTTGGGCCAAATTTGTTTTTCACCAGGCGAACTCGGCAATTTCGTTTGATTATACCGTCACCTTTCTATCTTTGTATATCATATCTTTTTTTTTTTTTGGTCATAATAGATGTTTCTATTTGTAGCCCGGTACTATTAATGACGGGGCGGGTGAGGCGGCCTCGTTGAGGGGCCCGCGGGTGGGCAGCGCGTGAGGGGGCTCGCGGCGGCACGGAGAGGGTGTGAAGTTTGGGGTGGGCAGTGGGTTTCTCTGGGGGTTTTTTGGGGGGGGGTTTGGGCTGGGCAGGGGCTGTGGAGGGTGCCCGAGCCTGGGGTGAATGAGGGGATCTCTTACCCGTGTGCCCGTCCTTGCCCGGGGTAGGCCGGGATGGCTCCTGTTCGGGCCTTGCCGCCGTGAGGGGTGGGATGTGAGGGCGGGCTCTGCCCAGGAGTGTGGGGTTTGTTTTCTTCTTCTTTCTCTTTCGTTGGTTGGTTTGGTCGGGTTGGGTTTTGTCCATTTTGTTTCGTTTGGTTGGGTTTTGTTTGTTTGGTTTGGTTTGGTTTGGTTTGGTGGGGTTTTTTTTCTTTGTTTGTTTGGTTTCGTCCCTGGGTTAAACTGTAGGAAGCTGTGAAGGAAAAGTAGGGAGAGAAGGGCTCGTCCAAACTATTTCAGTGTGCCCTTATGAGGTTGTGAGCTGTGCTGACGGTGGTATTTGCCTCCTGTAGGGTCTCCCATGCCAGACAGGTCCAAACTGAAGGGTCAAAGGTGTCCGTGGGCAGGATGGGCTCACCAGCATTCCGGCAGTCATCCTAGGAGAAGGACAACTCTAATTTCAAACCCGGGCAGATGGAGATCGCTTAGCCCTGTAAGGCCGGCCATCCATCCAAGAGAAGGTAATGTTAATTAGATATATAGCAAAATGCTTGATTTATCTTCGTCTGTGTGTTGTAATTCCAAAGCATTTTCTTAGAAAAACATGAAATTACACTTAAAACTCTTAGTCTTTAAGCTTCGAAAGTATGGAAATTGGATGCCTTTCCATTCTGTGAATTTACTCTGCCACTTACTATGAACTGTGAACATAGAATATCATGCAGGAATTGGGCTGAGCATGTGAGGAGTCAAGTTAATACAACAAAGAATTTCCTCAATTGAGAGACAATTTAAAAATTTTTGAAACGTATGCTTTTGGGAACAATATTTAAAACCCAAGCTTCCATTTCTCTTCTTGTCATTTCAACACTTTTATGGTAACTATCACCTCTAATTATCAGGGAACTCCCACTAGTCATGCACTTAGTTATCAGAGTGACTCCAGTGGCAGCAGCTCAAACCCAATTAGGAACCTGACTAAAAGTACTTCAAACTAGACTGTTTTTTTAAGATGAAAGTTAAACCCCCAAAATTCTTATAAACAGCAATCTTAAATCCCTGTGCATGTTGCTGTTAACTTCCTGAAATACAGTTTTTGAGTGTGAGAATATGTATCTGTTGTTAAAGCAATGGTTTTGTAACTTCTATTACCCTTCACTTGCTTTCCCAGGACTCTGTAAGCATGTGCAGGGCTCTGAACAATTTACAATTTGATATTCATACTCCAGGTTCACCTCCTCTAACTATTTCTAGAAAGTGCACTAGATAATTTTTGTTTCCAGAACCATAATGACCCTCAGTTCTTTCCAGGTTCTTTTAGGGCGTTAATATTTCATTTGCAATCACACGCTGCGAGCTGTAAAAATTTTTATGAATGTGTAGAGAGCAAGAAGAGAATATGTTTCATGTTTGAGCTGAGTCATTATACTGGTAGCTCTAAACACAAAACATCCAATGTGAATGAATCTTTCTTCTGCCTTGCAAATGCTTGATGCAGACCCAAAAGCTTAAATCAGGAGTGTCTTCCATTACCTAAGTGCTCTCATGTCCATGCACTTCAGGTGCTTAAGCAGCATCTCTGTTTTTTGTTTGTTAGTTCCCTAACTTGATGATCACTTATGTGATTATGTATTTGATTGAACTGGGACTGCTGAGATCAAAGTTAGAAATAAATGAGTACTGCTGAATAGGGGTAAGTGCACATATCCATTGGACTGTCGGAATCATTTACATTAATCTTGCAAAAAGCAGGAATCACCTCTGAGAAAGGCACCTGTGGATTTTAGAAATCAGGTCTGGTGGCTGATTATAGTGTTTTAAAGAACAGCTTCTTCAACAGCCTCGTGCCTACAAGGTGTGCAAAGCAGCACATTATTTCTACTGAATGGGTAGTAAGAGCTTTACACTATGGAAGTGAAACATCTCTCAAAAATGAAAGTATTCATAACTTCTATTTTAGCTGTCTGTAGAACAGCTCGTGACACTGAACGATCAGCAAGAACCCCGAGACAATTTTGTCTGTTTTTATTTGCTTGCTGTATGCGAGACAGTTAAAATATTCTTTTATCTAAAGTATAATTAGGAGGCAACTGCACTGAGAACAGCTAAACCATTTAACTGCTTCAGCAAAAAAAAAGCTAATCTTGAATTTCATTCAGAAAGCTTTTGAATGGAGAAATTGAGGGCTGTAATTTTATTCTTAAAAGAAAGCTTTTCTTTCTGGGATAAGCTACAGAAAACTTCAGTTTGACTCCCACGATTGTGTTGCACACAAAATGTATTTAATAAAAAGGAGATCAATATTTTGCATAGACATTTTCACATTTAAATTCTCTTCTTTTTTCTCTCTGAACACTTAAGGGCCAGCTTTCTTCCTTTCATAATTCTTTTCTCTGATACCTTTAAGTCTCAGTTAGTGATATACCTTAGTGTTTCTGCATCTGGCTCACAAAACAGATGCTTTCCTACCAAAGCACTCCACTTAGTATTTCACAAAGAAATTCTGATAATCCTACATTATTAAGACTCATAAGGCTCATAAGTAGATCAATAAAGAGAAATGAATAAATTCAAATGCATTGTGTCTTAAGAAAAACACGTTATGCTTCTGACGACTGCTGCCTTACAGAGGTGGGAAAAATGAAATGAACTGGTATTAAGTTAAGAAAAATCTGGTCAAATCCACTCATTTTACCAAAAAATCAATTTAGTAACAAGATCATTTTGATAATCAGAATAAGGTGATCTGAATGTTACCTTTCCTGTTTAATTTCTAATACCGCTTCTACGATCTTAATTGATAATTTCATGTATTCTGAGGATTAAACTAAATTTGAGGAACAGTGGGATGTACTCACAAAGTTCCATGAGGCACTTGTTTTACAGCATTTAAGAAATATCAACGGTAAAAGCATATTTCATTCAAAAGCATTTGCAAAAAATAAGATGATTCTTAATTGTTTCCTCTTGGTTAGTGCCATGCCACTGTACAGCTCCATTGTCCAAGTTCCCAACACATTAAAAACACACCAGGGGCTAAATATGAACTATGAGGCCTCATTACAAATGCCAGTTAAAGAAAGAATCTTCCTCCTGTTCTCCTTCAAATCTAAGACCATTTCTATTTGTTGATTTTTTTTTTTTAATCTCCAATACTTAGATATGTGTCTGTTCCCTAGACTTTCTGGTCACATAGAGAAGTTGTTAACCATTTCTTTCTTTCTTTTTTTTTTTTTTTTTTAAGAGGTGTTTAACTGTTTTTGAGTTAATAAGTGTTTAATGAGTACAGATTTCTTTGCTCTGTTTTATGGTATTTGTCAAGTGACATGAATAAGCTTCTGACAAGTACATAATTAGCAGGTGAATCAGTCTCTTCTGCCTGTAGGTGATGAGTTCAGGGCAATCACAGCTATGATAAGACTCAAGCAACCCAAACTTTTAGTGATTTGGATATATACTCTTACCCAAAACACGTCACGTGAACTTAGATGTTCTGGATCAAAATTTAGGTGGACTGTGGGTGGGAACACTGCATGGCTTGGAGTAAAAAGTATTATCATGTTCTGGACTAATTTTTTTTTTTTTTAATTAAAAAACACAATATGAATACTAACCATATTGTAATCACATCATAACTACATGTGATTGAGGCATGTCCTGTGCCCAGTACCTTGCCCTCTGACTAATTCAGGGACAATTCTGGCCTGAAGGAGCCTGCCTATTACCCTGATGGAATTTCCCCCTCCTTCCAGAGGAGTGTTTGTAACCAAGTAAATAAGCTGCCATTGCATGCTGAACTACATGGCACTGACTTCAATGTACATGGGGAGCATTTATGTTGGATTAGCAGAAATCAATATCGGTGGTTTGTGCTGTGCCATGAACAGAACCTTAAAAAATTACTTAAAAGCCACTCTAAAGCACAGTGGCAGTTTTGAGTAAACTAATAATATGAGATGTGGTTCCTTGTCACCTTCTCTTCTTCACCTCTGTTTAGAAAAGGGGTTTTGTTGCTTTTTTTTGTTTGTTTTTAAACTTGTTCATATGAGCAACATTTTGTCCTTGTAGAACAAGGACTTTTCTATTGAGTTTTTTAATTTATACTTTATTTTTTTCTCAGATACAATCTAGAGAACATAAAGAAACAATACCCCTCTCATTCATACCCCATCTCTCCTGTAGCCAATATATCTTCTCTCAATAAAGGCAGAGGAACAAAATAAACAAATAAGAAGATAATCCTATATTTTTCCCATCTCACCAAGAACCATCCTTGCCTTAGAAAGTAGAGATAAGTTTCATGATTCTTCTCTTAATTCCAAAGAACAATTCTCCTTGAGGTTTGGATGGTTCACATCATCAGATGTGACAGAAACACACAGTGTTTCTTCGTGTGCTCGATCCAAGAAAACTCTAATTAGCTGAATATTTACTCACCACATACTGCTATCTGCACACGTATTCAGATTTTGCCCACATCCTCTAGAAACACATTTGATCAATCTGAAACTCCGTAGAGCTGATAATCTTTTTAAATCCTCAAGTAGTGAGACAATCCAGTCTTACTTGCATTTGAAAGACTGCAATTAAAACTCTGGTAGAGACATGATTCTGCCAGCAACAAATGTACCATAGGATGTTGGTGTGAGAATAGCGCAGGTTTAGAAAAGTAAGACATACATGCACCATTTACATGTGGGTTTGAATTTACTTATGAACTCAACACATAAATCTGTGTAAGAACAATTCTATCACAGCAGAATTTTGGCTGAGATAAATTAGTCTAGAAAATATTTGCTGTTTTATACCCCCAACCAATTTCCACTAAGTAAATAAAAATTCACATCCACTCATAAAAATTTAATTGAATTTTTGAGCCAGAATCTGCTATTTAAAAATATACCAAATACCACTGAGATTAATAATATCTGTGTGAGCCAAAAACAAAAAAAAAAAAGGGAGGAATTTTCTCCCTTGAGGATTTGTTCAGTTTGTCTTTTTTTTTTTTTTTTTTTTTTTTTTTTTTTTTTTTTTTTTTTTTTTTTTTTTTTTTTTTTTTTTTTTTTTTTTTTTTTTTTTTTTTTTTTTTTTTTTTTTTTTTTTTTTTTTTTTTTTTTTTTTTTTTTTTTTTTTTAATTTCCCCAATTTTTACTGCAGATCTATAAAGTTCTGTTTGGAATTCTATTGTGAACTCCTAAACAAAAATGTGTAATCATAGCAAATCTATAGGCACTGCTGTAGCATTACTATAACCAGCACAAGAAAGCATTTGATAACAAAACCAGGGTATGTATCTCATTCCAGATGACTATCTGGTACTATATAAAAGACTGATGACTTTGGGGGCTTATTTTGGGAGGAAAGGTGTTTTGTTTGTTTTGGTTTTTGGGGGGATTTGTTTTGGTTTTGTGTGTGTGTTTTGGTTGGTTTGTTTGTTTTTTTTTTTAATAATTTCAGCATTGTGGAGAACTATGAAATACCTCCCCCTACTACACTGCAAAATGTTATCTCTGCTGGTCACTGTTTTAGAAGTTTAGAATAGTTTAGAGCACTGAAGCCCTTAGAACCTGTAGAAAATGCTGCTTGCCAAAAAAGCCCATTCAAGAAAAGCCTAATATTGCTTCTGCACAAAATAAAGTCCCTGTCTTCTACAAAGGTTTTCATCAGCTCTTTCTTATATTTTAACAGGAGCATATAACTTGAAGATTCTTTCCTGGTAGGAACTTTTCCTGCCACATTTCTAACAGGGATTAAACTCCATTCTCAGGAAAGCATCAGTCCTGTGTTATGATATAGTTCCACATAAACTGATTTTTTATGAATCCCTGAATATTCTTTAAAGTACACCCAAAGTTCAATCTAATCTAGATGGCATCATCAAATTTTTATACCATTACTATAATTACATTTGCACACACAACTCAATTACCAAAGATATGGATCGTTACCTGCACAATTTGATTATGAAATTTAAATCAATATATTTGATATAATTACAGTTAAGGTTACAGTACATTTTGTCACAAACCACATTATACATTACTGTCTTGTTTTATGCATTTTAATAATTCACTTTAATCTGGTATACTTCAATAAAAAGGGATATTTTTCTTCTGGAGTAATTTCACTAAATGGGAGGAGATGGGAAAATATATTGTACATTAGCATCTAAAGCTAAGCAAATTATCTATCCCGCATTTTGTTTTAATAATCTACAGGCACATTGTTGTGTTTTGGAAAGAGAGAAATATCATTGCCTTTCTGTACTGCTGTGTGCTCATGGAAGCTGATCCATAGGAGAAAACTGGTGGAAGGAAACATATGCAGAGTTAAAGCCAAATTAGGTGCTAACACAGAACATGAGCTTTAATGCGCTTGTCCAGGTGCCAGTGAGTGTTAGATTTGATTCAAAGCTGAGTTTGGGCAGTTCTGAAGTAACAAATGTTTGATAGTGAGAGATTCTCCCGTGCACAGCAATTCATGCATGCACAGAACACTCTCAGAAATACACTCATCCGGGGGAGATGCAGCAGCAAATCTGTTTAGAAAATATAAACAGGCATTTCTAAAACGGATCAGAACCAGAAGCAATTTAAGAATATCCATATTTTATAGCGATGGAAATTTTCAGTTGAGTTATTCCTATGCAATTTCATTAAAATTAGGGGGTTATTTGTCTCTAAGTGTTTCTGGACCTATGCTGGGACAAAGCTGACTATACAGCACCACAGGACTTTTGTATTTTTAGTTTTATATTGTGATCTGGCATGGCTTCCCTCATAGTGAAATGGTTATTCACTTCCTTCAAAAGAAAATATTAAAAGTGATTTGTCTTAAAATTCACCTTAAGTGCCCAGGTGGTTTCTGTAGCAATGAGTTTTTTCTTCTTTATAGATCAAATTATTACCAGTAACTTACTGTTAATGAACATCATCAACGAAGACAATAGTAATGTATATGCTGTCATTAAATATAATATTTCTATCTAAGATTAAAGATGGCAACAAAAATTTTCTTCCAAACTCTTGATACTCTGAAAACTGTCCTCTAAATAGCCTTTATTTTTTTGGATGACCTCTGCTTTGTTGCCTTAATTAAGGTAACAGACAAGTGGCAGATTGACCAATAAAAGGCCAGATCTTAAAAAAATAAACAAACAAACAAAAAAGCCCACATTTAGCAAAGCCTACTTGAAAGGCTTCCTTAGTTATTTTAGCACAGCAAAGTTATTATGGTCCCTGTTTTGGGTGAAGAGCCATAATGTCTTAGATACACTGTTAAAATCTACAATAATATAAGGGACACGGTTATAAGTCCTAACTATTTAATTTTTTTTTTCATGAAATTTCGAATCAATTAAAAATTCTGTTCAAGGTGAAATGCATTAAAAAATTTGCTTTAATTTAAAATAATGTTACGTCTGATCATCCAATCAATAAGTTTGATTTCTTCATTAGGTTCTTGACCAAGTCCAGGTTTTCTCCCTTCTCCAGAAATTTGGTTTCCCTTCCATGTAAGTGTTAAATCACTACAATTTTCAAAGTTGGAGATTATAAAAATGACATGATTTCTGTAAAAAAAAAACCAAACCAAAACAAAAGCTGAATTTTAGCAGTTTTCTAAAACTGATTCAAAAAGTTTTAGATATCAACTCTTCAGTCACTTAGAACCCAGGACTACCCCTTATTTTCATGTTCTGGTTTCCCCAACAATTTAGGGATTTGAAATTAAATAAAGGAAGTGAATATGTGTGTACATGCCAGTGATGTTTATCATGCTGTATGCTAGTAAAAAGAGACAGAATTGGTATCTTTTAGGTTTTTATCTCAGGCAGATACTAGGCTCCACAATTTATTATTTAAACAACATTTCAGATTTCACAGTGCAAGTTAATGAGCTACTCTACAGGAGGAAAAACTATATTTTTCCTCAGATTTATTAGCAGACTGGCAAACTGAGACCTGCAGAAATGTTCTTTGCGTTTGTGACTGTAATATCTGATATCTAAGCAGGGATAAAATATAGTCTTATTCCTGGGAATAGATTTTCTTGTCTTTATTGAAAAATGAATTCACGACAGAAATTAATTGAATTTTAAAAGACTTGTCATAACTCCATTTCTTAAAATATATCTATTTAGTAAACATGAAATAAAAAGAATGACTGAAACCTATTTAAAATCTCTTTAAGTGAGAATGTTGGAGAAAGGGGAAAAAAAAAAATCCAGCTTATCAGCTCATGTCCATGTATTAATTCTTCGGGGTTTACTCTTTTTTCTGTGATCTATTTTACATGACCATCAGAGATCATAGTGCACCAAAGAATGTTTCTCTCTTTATCTCAGGTTGTGCCTCAGTGAATCTTAAGCTGTTCAGTCATGACTTTAAACCCTCAAGGTCTTTTAATGAAAAAAATACCCATTTCTAGAGTTACAGCTACCTGTGGCTCCAATGGGATTGCTGTGCTCTATCCAAGCCTGCCTCCCACTTGAACCATATAAATTGTGACAAGCATTTTTCTAGCTGAAAAATCACTGCCTTTGTTGGCAAATTTGGTGGTATGTGCTGCATGAAATGACTGAGGAGACTTCCACTGGGATGAGAATCACCTTGCTCAGCAGAAGTGAAGAGAGAGTTTTCTTTACCAGTTTGGGATGTTACCTGCAGAGGAATGCCCTGATCCCTAAGACATCGCCTTAGAGCAGCTCTCTAAATTATTCACTGGGATGTGGAGCAACAATAGGGAGGATATGCCAGCTGTGTCCTGTCCAGGTTAAAAATGATGCTGCCCTCCTGTCCAGTCTGGGGGCCCCTAAAAGTTAAGACAAACATGAGTTCCCCAGCTGAAACCCAGGAGTTCCTATCAATTTAAACACAAAACCAGATTTCACATCTTCCAATTGCATCTTCGTGCATCAGGCAGAGCAACGGGCATGGAAAAAAAAGTGAAGCAGTAGAATGCAGAAGTAATTATTCTGAATAGATCCTGAAAGAAATCCACAGCATTTAGGGTAGACCTTGAGTGGACGTCTTGTCCTGGGAAACCCCATTTAGCCCAGGTAAAAGCTGGCCTGGGCTTTCCTGGTCACGTGAATCCACAAACAGAGCAGTCATACACACTAACCAAATTTTTCCTAGATTAAAATAGTGTATCCATTGCTTGAAAAAAAACATGTGAACAGGCTGGTTCTAATTACAGGCACTTTAATGAGATACGAAAGCGAGGGGCCAGATTGTATTCTCAGTTTTTCCAGTGCCATCTCCCCAGTATGCACAGGGCAGACTTTATATTCTTAGAGATCTCTCCTGAACAGCTCAGAAGAACAAAATTGGTTTTACGTCTCGCTGTCCCTTCTAAAAAAAAAAAAAAAATAAAAAAAAATTATGCAGTTTGTTAAATTGTTGAGGCAGCCCACAGGCCTCAGGTACTGCACAGCCACTGAGCTGAGGAAAGCAGGAGGTCGTGGATGGATGGCCATAGGCAGCTGTTTGCTCTGCAAGCACTTGTTGTGGTTTAGGAAGTTGCTGCCAACAGCAATCGCTCATCGTCACTCTGAGGAGCTTTGCTGCTCCCACCATTAGGTGGCGGGGAGGGTTGCAGAACCAGCTCTGCTGATGGTTTCTGTGGAATGAACACTCTTGGTGATAACCGTTTCTTTTTAATTCCTCTGTCCCTGGCTGGCTACTGAAGGAACAGCTTTTCGAATTGCATGAAGGCTTAATTTCAATACAAACCAGTGCATACTGAATTACCTCTGGGTTCTGGTAGGATTATTTGATTATGGACCTCAGCAAGCAAGTATGGTCAAGTCTATGGCGAAATAGTAATCGAATTAAAAATCTTTGGAAACGACAGAATGATTGAATTTTGGAGAAAACAGAAGTTCTTAAATGAAATGTTTACCTCCATAATATAGATAGGACGGTTTCCAAGTGACTAAAACATCTGCAGGGTCCATCCTGTTGTCTTAGTGAAAACCCCATCTAAAAGAATTTCTCATATAATACATTAATGTGATCCAGATCCCACTGTTTCCCCTTCAAATCTGACAGGACAAGACTTTTCTCTTTAATGTACTCAGCATACTCTAAAACCAGGTAATAGAACCTTTCTGCTCATCGAGGATGAGTAACCTCATGATGTCTGCATATCACAGATGTCTCGCTAGATTTTTTTAAACCTATCTCTACAACTTTATTAAAAATACCTGCTCTTTGTCTACAAGACTATGTGAGCCTTCTACACAGTCCTTGCTATGTGACACACAGAAAATTCCACTTCATGCCCCATTTCTGTTTTGAGAGTAAAAGAAGGTGTTCAAATAGAGAGAAAAATGTGGGGTTTTTAATATCTAAAAGTACAAGTGAACTTTGGATTGAAAATTTGTTTTTTGTAAAAAACTAGTAGATGGTCGGAGTTAATAGGACTGATTTTCCCATAAACAAACATGGGAGTGTTCACAGGATCAACTCCATCAACACATAGCTTAGTTTTATTGTCTGACTCTTAGTGACTTCCCTGGTTCTTCAGAAACTACCAAAATTAAAACAAGGATTTTTTTTTTGTTTGTTTGTTTGTTTAGTTTGGTTTGATTTCTTTTTAAGAAAAAAAAACAAAAAAGGAAAGTCTCAAGATATCTGCTTCAATTTAAACGCTGTGACTCTTTTTCCTCATTGCTGGAAGGATTTTACAATAGTTTTAGAGAGAGAAATTTCTCTAATCTGAACACCCAGAGTCACACAAATAGAATACTCAAGTTTTTCGAACATTTCCTATTTCCATAAATTGTTTTTTTACAAATTCATAGAAATTTTTCTTTCATTCTACATTAATTTATTTTAAAATGTTTCTGCTGTAAGAGTAGACTGTTTTCAGGTTCCTTTATCCTTTAGACCTGTTTCTCGTTTTGTGCCAATGAATGTATATAATTTGCAGTCCAAAATGCATAATTACTTGGACTGTGATTCTACAGGTGAATTCACACAGGAAGATCACCCTCATCTATCTCAAGCCTCTGTACTTGTGGGAATGAGCATATACATGACTTGTACTGTACAAGTGATGACTGAAGCTGCTTTTAATAATTATTCTGAAATGTCCTTATGTTGCCTTTATTCCATATTTTTCAGCTTCAAAAGGTCCACAGTATAATATATGCCTTTGCTCAAAAAATATCTTCCTTTGGAGGAAATAGGCATTTTATTTTGCTGCTTTTTAAGCTTTCAAGTACATTTTGGGAAAGAAAAGATTTAGTGTATGAATCACATATCTGGCTTTAAAAGCAGCAACTATTTATAAACTGTAACACAAACCAGATCTCTCTTATCTGATATTTTGACTGACTCACTTTGCAACAAATGCTACAAAAGGGATCAAACTACTTCTTTATGTCCTCTAAGATTATTATCTTAAACACAATAACCAAAATATGGTTTCAAAAACTCACAGCTAGAAGTGTATAATGTTACCATTGTGAGTACTCTCACACGAACACTCTCGTACAATTCTAACACATTTACAGTTTGCCTCCTTGTTTTAAGTACTTGGGAAAAACATGAAACTGGTTGCATAAATTTTATTCAGACTCTGACAGTGAAGACAGAGAATGAACATAAGATCTGCCTGCTCTAAAGAGGAGACTGTGTTAGAAGCAGCCTTGACCCCGAAAGGTGATCTTCTGGTCAGACCCTGCTTACTCAGAGCAAATCTTCACACAGGTGACAAAAGCCATTCCCAAAGAACATTTTTTTGGGAATAAAGTCCAGAACTGCACCTCTATTCCTTCCTGTGTCAGTCACAGGCTGCCACTTTCCTCTATTTATCTTTGCAGGATGTTTTTTACAGCCCACACCGCACTTGATTTATTAAGTTGTTGGATGAACAAGCGCTGACAAGGAATTTGGAACATTTATTACATTCAAGCAGAAGGTTGTTGTGCTTTGCTTGCTTGTGTGTTTGTTTTGATAGAAGTTCCACTGGCATGATGAATGAAACCTCCACTCATTCCAACATGGTATCTTGGTTCCTTTTCTTACAGTAAACATTGAATTTAAATGTGTGGAACACATTCCTTCGTATGTTTGGGCTTCTTATCTCACCTAATTCTATGTTAGGGGAGAGGAAGGAGGATCTAACTCCTTACCTGTAGTATCAGCACCCTGGGAAGATGGTATGAACTACAACATCCCTGGCTGACTCCTGAAGAAAAATATAGCTGAAAACCTCATCCCCTTTAAAAGAAGAAACCATTTGAGCACTTGGGACTGCAGCTGACAGGAGACTGCAGAAAGCTTTCCATAAATATTTATAATTTCTTGATTCCTATGCCAACTTCAGTGTAAGGTTTAACAAACTGAAGAACTCCTTTAAAAAGTGACACAAAAAAATTGCAAATATACTTTCAAAGTATATTTTAGAAGTATTTTTTCCAGCAATTTTCATGGAAAAATGGCTACAATTTGCATCATTTCTGCTAGGGGCACACTAAGGAAAAAAGAAGGCAAAACACTATTTAAGGAGCAAATCTATACTAGTTGGAAAATAAACTTAAAAAGTATATATCAGGGATAAAGTTTTACTGTACCCTTTTCTGGGGATCAAAGCAAGCACTGTGGAGTCAGGATCACAGTTCTGGGAAAGCAAAAAATACAGTATTTTGGAAACACCTGACAAAATCCTTTAGACTTCTGTCTCTTTGCCAGTCGACAACTAATCCCCATCTTTTGTTTTTGACCAGCTCTTTTATATTCTGCTTACCCTCCATTGAACAAACTCACTTGCCTGCTTTTCTGTCCTGGTATAGCTTTGTAGATAACTGGAACATCTTAAGCCCTTCCAGAGTACTAAAAATTCCTGAAAAATCTCAGTTTTATCCACTCTTCTTTTACGAGATCATAGGCACTGCTTTAACATTTGTTGATCTTTTGCCCTGCTTTGACTACAGCCTTGATGACCCTTCTCAGCTCCCAAAACTGAGAAGGGAAACAGTAGGGAGTTCAGCTCCTCATTCTTTCATAACTTGCAGCTCCAAGGATAAAAATGGCAAACAAATATGACCAGGAATGCCTTCTTGGTTCTCTTTCCCCTTAAAGCTGTTTTCCTTTATTTTTTTTTTTAACTCCTCTCAGCATCTGCCTGAATTCAATTTCTTCTGAAGCCCTTACTGACAACTTTTCATGGATCTTTTGAGTGGAGAAAAACAGCCCTTTTACTTTTCTGAACCATTTTTAGCAGAGAGCCTTGAAGTAATCTCTCTCACTGAAGAAAACAGGCCTCCCTCGTATCGTTTGCCACACAAGGCACTTAGAGAAGAAGCTAAGACAAACACAAAATGGATGGAATTATTTGCAGGAGAGCACATTAAATTGCTGATGGTCAGCGGTGGTTACTTTGGAAAGGGCTGACCATGGCATGTGCAGCTTGTTATGGTTGTTCCAGATTTTGTATAGTTTTTTGGCTGTTTTTGTTTTTTGTTTTTTGGTTTTTGTTTTTTTTTACTGTCCAGGCCTTCATACTGCATCAGACCTCATTAGAGCAATTTGTTTGTGTCAATTCCTGTTACAAAAATGGGAGGCACATGGATGGAGCACTGTAATAGCAGCCTGTCTCAGGGACTGTGCTGAACTGCTCTGTGGTGTGCCTTGGATTTTATAAATAATTGAAAACAGTAAGTGGCAGGAGAGCTAGCAGCAGGAAGCACACAACTCACTGGAGTCTGTGTGTGAGCAGCTCCCCTGGACTAAATAAAATCAATAATCACCAACCAGCCTTTCTTGGGTACTATAAAAGCTAAAGATCCCATATTGCCTTTTAGAAATGAAAACCAAGTAATTGACAGCAGTGACAGCTGCTGAGAGCACACCACTCACTGCCTGCACTCAGGGCCTCTTTCCTCTCCCTCCACCAGCAGAAACAGCAGATATATTGCAAACACCAGTGACTGGCATTGCTGTCGCACACAAAGAGAGAACTCACTTGTTGCCTTATAATTGGAAATGAAAAAAAAAAAAAAAATGGAAGCACTGCCAGTAAAATGTTGTTAATGAGGCACTCTACGGGCTCTGATTTCAAAAGCCAAAATTTGCTTAAATCAAAATAATAAGGAAGAATTCTCTAGGACACTGCCGAGAATTCAGACAGCTCTTGACGTGTCCCCTCCATCCCCATCTAGTTCTATACATTCCCCAGCACCACCAGCTGGGGATAATAATAGGAAGGAAATGTGCTACCTGACTCAGTGTATTGCTGGGAGATTATTAATCAGTCAATGTTTGTGAAGTACAAGGAAAATGAAATGCTACACACAAGTGTTAAATATTATCTTTTCCCGGGCTCACTCTCCCCCTCCAGCCTTTCAGCTGCTCTTACTCCCTTCTCTTGCAGATTACTGTACACTTTGGAGTGTATATTTGCAGCATACCTAAACAGCACACCAGGATTCCAGTCTGCAGAGTGGGTTTGCTTTCAGGAGGCGAGGTCTGTTCTGTGAAATGTGTCTGAAAAACTTTCCACGGTCATTTGCTGCAGAGAACCCTGAATAAGCTATTCCCTTACCCAGTTTTCTTTCCCACCAGCCTAAAATCACTCTAAATATCCGAGGCAGCAGCTAACCTACTTTATACCGAAGCGTTGACTCACGACCACCTAAGTGCTTTGTACCTGCATGCATCCCCTGCTGATGGACTGCTTTTCTGCTCCGGGATAAGCAAGACAAAACCTGCATTAGATCTGGAACCTTCCCAAGGCTTACTGGTGCCCGGGGGACTTTTTACGGGCCATTCACACCCCTGTCACGACGAGGAGACTCGACAACCCCTTCCCTTGAAAAGAGAGAGCCTAAAATCTCCGCTTCTTTGACAGCAAAATCCCTATTTTAAAAGAGGTTCTGGGACACTCAGTGTCTTCCTGCTCCTACCCACCAACCCCGTTTCCCTGTTGAGGTCCTTCTGTGCCTGGAAGCTGAAGAGAGCTGAGAGCAGCATCCTCAGCCACTCGCCAGAAAAGGATAATTCTGAGGAGTGCTGGGGGCAGGGAGGCTCAGCAGGTGAGAGCACCGGGCAGGGCAGAGCTGCAGCTCCTTTCCAAATGACACCTCCCAAACGATGGATTCTGCTGATCTGAAATGTGCATCCTTCACTGGCTGTTTTCACCAGCTAAACGAAACATTTCTGGGAAAGTGCAGTTTAGTATGTGGCAAACGCTTCTTTTGCTGTCTTCTGAGTTATTGTTATGAGGATGTGTTTTTGCTTTAAATGAATAGACTTCACATTTTCACAGCCATCTGCGCTGTGAGTGACACCGGGTCTGTGTTAGTTCCCCATTAGAAAAATCAAATTTCCTATATAATTGGGGATAGATTAAAAGGACTTCATCAGTCATCATCCAATTTCTCTTTTCTCATTTCTCTAAGGCATTATGTTCTAAAGTATATAGGATTGGTGGAGGTTTTTTGTTTTCCTTTTTTTTTATTTTTCTTTTTTTTTCCCCTTATTTTTCTTCAGTCTTCAAATTCAGCCCAAACTAGCTTTTTATTTGATGGTTCTCCTATACCTTGGGAAGGGCAGGATATCAGGACTGTCATACCCTATATGATGGACAATGCCAAGATCTGAAAATCTCTCAATGATTGACAAGAGCTGAACTTTCCAAGTTCTCAGACCTCGATTGAAAAACGACCTTTTTTGTCAGACCTTTATCTCAGGATGGCAATTTTGGTGGGTGAGACATTCAAAAGTAAAGGAACAGCTCTGGTAAAAGAGCTGAGGTACTGCCCTTTCAAATGTACCATGTCCAAAGACTGAGCACACTGACACTACTTTATTCCATGTTCAGTGCCTTCACATCCAAATAAATATCCACATATATTTACAGAAGTTTATCAGTAGTAGTTGAATTTTATTTCTTCTTTTAGGACTTTTTTTTTTCCATGTAATGCATGCAGCCTGAGGCAGGACCTCATAATTATCCTTGTAATCTTATCCTGCCTTTTCCAAAACTTAGCAGATATTACTGGGATAAAGCCCTAATTCTTTTACTCCAGCTAAAGGAGAGTATTACCCGTTTCCCAATACACAAACTTTATTGCCCATATATTAAAACTGAGAGCAACTTAAAGAGTTTGTCAAAAGATTCTATGAGTAGTTATTATCCAGTAGACCTCTAAAAGAAAGGAGTGTCATTTCACGTCCTTGTGAGGAGAATTTTGATTTTTCATTACAGTGTAAACAATATGGTTCACAAAGGAAGTTTATTTGATTTTTTTACATCTATCATTTTTTTTTTCACTGTTCAAACTCTGAATAGCCACTAGCCTAGAAGCAATCTTGGAATGCAAAGAGCTTGGGTGAGAGTTTCCCTCAGGTGGCACAAGCAGTCTGCCTGCTTTCATAAAATCTGCAGGCAGGTGAGGAGGGAGTGGTACTTAAGATTAGAAATCTTTCTTTATTGTATCACAAAGCCTTTTTCGGTATCTGTAAGGCAGAATCAAGCTGTTTGATAGTGCATCTGCCCAATGATGCACAGTTTCAACGAGTATCATAGAAATTACTCAGACATGTGAGAAGTAGGGTTGGACTTGATGATCTCAGACATCCTTTCCAACCTGGCTGATTCCACGATTCCATGTGAAAATCCTGTGCAAGCGTGGTCACCATAACAGGCAGCTGGATGAGGAGCTAATTAAAACGCTCATCAAGGACGGAGTTTAGTTAAGCTTAGCTCCATCGTGTCAGCTTACTGATCCCACGTGTCCTCTGCCTTACAATGACATCAAATCTAACAGCAGAGGGGGAATTTTGCACATTTTCAGGCACCTCCCCACTTCATAGCTACAGGCAGACAATATTACAGGCAGCTTCTACTTTAAAGTAACACTGACTATGAGAAAGAGTTAGTTGTGCTTTAAAAAAACCACGATAATTCTGTAATAATTAAACAAAAAATTAAAAACTAATTTAGAAAATAGTTATCTAAACACCTCTAATTTAATCTTTAGCGTAAAGGCACTTTAGACAATTGCCTCATTGCTCAGTTTAAAGAACATCCTGGGAAACTTTTTTTCGCAAAAAGCAAAGGATCAGTTCTGTAAATTAAAATACTCTGTTCTAGAATTACTACCAGAGAGCAGGAAAACACCATAAAGACCGTGTGTCCATTCTAATGAGCTCGGATTTCAAATGTGGGAATACTGACAACGAACTGCTTGCAAACAAGCTAAAGAATTATTTGCAGACATTATTTGGCAAATTCACTGAATAAATTATTGTCTATGAATTATTCACCCAACTCTATTACTTACCCTCATCAGGCATTAAAGCCATCGAAACTTGAGCTTTATTGTTAACCATTATAATTATGAATTATAATTAATTCCTAACAATGTTGTCAAGAGACTGCAACATGACTGAAAAGTGCCCAACATTCCAAAGGTATCCCTGACACGGATAATTCCCTCAATGCAAAACATGGCATTAAAACAGGCTGAAAATAAATCACCACCAGTGAGTAAGCAATATAATCATTTGCTGCTAAAACAATTAACATTTCGAATGTTAATTCTTCTATTCTCTGCAGCCACATAACAATGAGTCACGGAGCTGGAGAAAGCTGCAAACAAATCTAACTGGGCAACACGAGGGAAAAAGAAAGTTCTTCTGGAGAATCACCTCCTTTCTCTTTGTAGCAGCTTTTAAAGCATTATTTGCCTCATAGCTTAGTGCCACTGACAATCACGATATTTAGGTATTTCTCTGGGGTTTTCTTTAAATAGAAATAATGCAGAAAATGAAGGGTGATAGCCCTTACACCTGTTCACGGTGTTCATCCCACCTACAAGAAACACATGAATGAAATATTCATTTGAAAGGCATTCCACCCTCTTCATAAGGAAAACTGAATGTCTCTATGCTGTCTTTGCTCTTTTGCAACATATTCCTGCAGTAGATATATTCAAATTTTACTTTCTTTCTTTTTCTTTTCTTTTCTTTTCTTTCTTTCTTTCTCTTTCTTTCTTTCTTTCTTTCTTTCTTTCTTTCTTTCTTTCTTTCTTTCTTTCTTTCTTTCTTTCTTTCTTTCTTTCTTTCTTTCTTTTCTTTCTTTCTTTCTTTCTTTCTTTCTTTCTTTCTTTCTTTCTTTCTTTCTTTCTTTCTTTCTTTCTTTCTTCCTTTCTTCCTTTCTTCCTTTCTTCCTTTCTTCCTTTCTTTTTCTTTCTTTCTCCTTTCTCTCTTTCTTTCTCTCTTCTCTCTTTCATTTTGGGATAAGCAAGAACAGTACATTTTATTCTGGTTGTTTGAACAGTTGTGAGGTGGAGGTTTTTAAACCACACTAACAACATCATTAAATATTCTGCAAGATTAAGAAAACCTCGTGAAACATTTCATTTAAGGGTGTATTTTCACTCTTTATTCCTACTAGTATAGCAAGACAAATCTATGAAGGCAGCACTGTATTTGGACTTAATTACCTCAAAAAACCCCACTACATATCCAAATATTCTCAAATAATTGGGATAGTGCTACTCCAGATAGCTAAGGCATGAATATCTAAAGATATCAAAGTGGTTTTGAAGCTTTCTTATTTTTAATAGACAAGAAGGTATCAATAAGTATTACAGCTTCCATGAATACATAGCAAGATATTAATAAAATATCAGTCATGAAAATCTGACTTGTTCATAATTAATTAGAATACATCTGATACTTTTCTTAGCTAGGAACCATATTTAAAATAAATGACCTGTCAAGGAGCATTTTGAATACAAACTGAAGGTTAAAATAATTCTAATATGGGCAAAACTTTTTCATTCCTGTGAACTAGTGTGACAGTATAAATGTGAAAGATATCATCTGTCACTATAATAATACTTGGGGTTTTTTTGGGGGGGAAGGAGGAAGGACTATGTTAAGTAGATAACTGCATCTTAAAAGTTCATGGCTGTGCATGTTGCTTGAATGCAGTAGCAAACTAATTTAGTTCCACTTGTGATCTTGCAATAATTTCTGTCAATCAGGATGGCATTAATAAAAAACCTCAATCTAAACAGAAGTGCTGTGCAGCGTGTATAATGTATACACTCATTGAAAGAGGCTGAAAAGATTGCAGTCACACAATTAGGGTAACATTTGACAGCTTTAATCACTTTGAATCTCTTCACATCACTTTTAAATGTCAAAACCACCTCCAGAGATCTCATCAGAACAAAGCATTACTTAAATTGCAAATGAAACTATCCAAATTCAGCACACTATTATTAAAAATATTAAAAATGCCCCACATTATTTTATGAAAAACATTCATAAAACATTCTATGATGCAACATTGAAATGAGCAAAACAACAACTATGGCTCATTAAAAAAAGGTATTAATGCTAAATTTACTCTCCATTAGCATGTCATGAGATGTTATTTTTCACACTGTGCTGCGCTGCCTTCCTCAAGCAACTAGGATTTCTTCTTTCATGTAAAAAAAAAAAAGGGGGGGGGGGATTATTTAAAGTATGAGATCCTTGTAATTTGGTGAGGAAAGATATATAGATAGACAGATAGCTGTAAAAAGGTTTTTGTACTGATATCATGCAACAACAGGCTGCTTATCCTGTTCATTTATGGGTTTTTTTGCTCCTCTTTCCACAACAACTGTAGCTGCTACCTCCATGACGTATTGCCATTTATTCTCTAGGACCTATTTTTACACAAAGATTATGCAGTGATATATCCTTATGTTTTAAATGTATCCTATCCTTTAACTAATTGTTTTCTTTGTGTTCACTGGACCGTACTTTTGAAGATTTAAAAATACAGCAATGCGAAATCTATTTCTAAAAATTCCTTTTCAGTCTACAGTATTCCAGTTATGCAGTTATTTTTACGATATTATTATTATTATTATTAAATTGTTAGGGTTTTTTTCCCATCTATAGCACCATCCAAATGGAAAGAAAAACAACCAGACAAAACATCTCCTTGTGTCAATATTTTCTCTAGTTATTACTCAGCAGATATTCCTAGAGTGAAACTATGAGAAAGTTGAGGTCCTAATAACAGACCTACAGGTGGACATTTCTTGCCATCCTTTGGAATGGATGATCTCAGGGTGTGTGCCCAAGTAAAGCACTAGGCCCGCTTTTGCTTTTTTTTTGTACAGAGGTTCACGATTTCCTAGTTTTTGAATATGTTATGAAAATATAGTCCTGCTGTGTTCAACCTCACCTAAGTGGAAATTGTATTTTCTCAGCATTTTCAAAAATCAAGGGTTCTCAAGAGCTGCAGAAGTATTGCATAGCTGACAAACAGTAGTGAGCAACGTTTAAAAATAGTCTTGAGTATGTGTTTAAGTTTTATTGTTCACAGTATTGGATTTCAAAGCCAGCTTTGTTGGAGTGCTGTATTGGATTTAATTAACAGTCAATTTATGTTCAGTGCAAAGTATGAAAAGAGGGAACAGAGCAGGAAGAAAGTTGCTCCTGTCGAGATGCGGAGGAGTCACATGCCACTGAAAAACGTTTAAAAACTGCTCCTCTCCCAGACTCAAAAACCATTGCAACAACCAGGAAAATTTGGGCAGCATCTAGTTCGAAAAGGATACGGCTGATCCCTAATCCAGGGAGCTGCAGGCAGCAGAGCCCACACACAGCATGCCCATTAACAGGTCACCGAGTTTCTCTCTCTTCTCAATCCACCTCAGAGCGAGGCAGCTCGTTTCCTCACTCGGCAACACACAGCATGTGCAACTCTGAACAATTCTGCACCGCAGGGAATATTTTGCAGAAGCTACATGATAAGATTGCCAAACGGCTCACTCCTTGCTCCCTTTGTCCTTGAGTTTGCTGCCTCCGATCGCGGGGCGAATTCGGGCCGTGGTACAAAGGGAAGATCACCCACCTAAGGGTCACGTTCCCTACACAGTGCCCTGGTATTTGTAGCCATAAGCCTTCCTGGTTTTAGGTTTAGGCACACTTTTTGCCTTTGTAGATGTTGTACTCCCACATTACCTGGGTTTTGTAACAGGCTTTACACCTTGAGGAAATTGCAAATGTTTTGTGACTTGCCCTCCTGCCCTGCGACCAGGACAAGTAAAATCTCAGTGTTGTTGACTTCCGTGGAATTTAATCTATTTTTCATAGGGTTCATTCTAGATAGCAATACAAGCCAAGTTGTGTTTCTTTTACTACTGTTTTCTTGTGTGACCTTGTATGAGTCATTTTACCTCAGAGGACCTCACTTTTTTTTCATGTGTAAAATGCTCGGAGAGCATTAATAATCCTCATTTTATTGTTCTGCAAAACACTTAAATCGAAAGACTTAAAGTGCAAGATACTTCTCCAATTATCAAATGTACGGTTCTGACCAGAAAGGTTCTTTCTTCTATTTGGGCATTTGTAGCTGTGAGCTGTGGCACCCGTTCAAGCTGCAATCTGGTTGTTTACTCACTTTATCTCATAGTGTCACACACAGTAGCACGTCTGAAAAAACACCGAGGTGACTGGAACGTCCTCCCACAGGGCCAAACACTCTAATGTGAGCATATATTATTCACTAGGTTATGAGCAAGGGAAGACAATTACAGCAGAAAGAAAGAAATGCCGCAGCAGTGGCAGCGTTCGGTGCGTTGGAGAGCGAAAACAAGAGTATTGAAAGTCAGGAGTCTGATAAACTTATCATCTGTTCCTGCCTCAGAATTGACCAAAGGCCAAACAAGTTTCAGGGCCTTACTGAAGTCAATCTGAACACACAGTTAGTAGAAAGACAACACCTGACTTTAAGAGCTTGCAATCTAATCAAAGGCTTATTATGAGAAAGTCTTTTCTGCGGGAGGATGAAAAACCACAAATGGATACGGAGGGGCAAATAGAGACGGCTTGTCTGCTCAATTAGATGTTGATTCAACATTCTCAAAGCAGCCCTGAGTGAGACAAACAATGCTGGCATGGGGCCACTCTTGCTTGTGGCCTAGAATCAGAGCAGAATGATGAAACACAGTTCCTGAAAATAAGGTCAGAAAGGGAATGGACTTGGTAAATCTGGTGGGAGAGGGAGTGGGAGTGGGTCGGTGGCTTTGGCCAAATGTTTCCACCCTGAAATATCATCGAGTTCTAATGTTAATGATCAGGAAGATTGGCATGATGTTGAAAGAAACCTGAAGATTCAATTGACTGGTTGGAGAAATATCAAGATTTTCTAATTTTGGTGTGTAAAATATATATATTTTTGCAACTCGCATTTTTAACAGGTAAAGCTTTTTGTAAGCATATACTTGCCTACTGACACACTTGTCATAGTCACTCAAACACCTCTTTCCCACTTTTTTGTGTATGCTAAATGCCTAACATGCTGTTCAATGGCAGTGGATGTTCTCTTCCTCTGTTAGAGTGGTATTTTAAGCATTTGTGTGTGTGTATACACAAAAATTAAGCTTTCTACAAGTCAATTATAATTCAGAACTCATCTAAGGACTGAAAAAGACAAAATTATTAGCAAAGGAACTGGGCATGCCCAAGGCTGATGTCCTGGTGAGGAGGGAATTATTTTAATAACTGTGAGAAAGAGGTTTAAGAATCCAGCTTTCCCACTGGGAAAAGAACTGAGCACAGTATGAATCAAAGTTCTAAAGTAAACTAAGCAAGATAGACTGTTACACCATTTAGCAGGCCAGCTCTTTAAGTTATATTATCCAAGCTTTCAGAATGTAAAGGACCTTTCTTCAGGGATGAATTATGGATATCATGTTAAATTTATAACCCACTTCCATTACAAAGACCTATTTTAGCCTCTTGTCTAATTATGATTTAGAAAATTGGTTTGGCCTGAAAATTGTCTGATTTACTCTAAAGGCAAAGGAGAATGTTTCCACAGAGTGTAAAGATAATTTATGGCACAGTTTTTCATGCAGAGGTCATTCAATTATTATTTCCCTGATTTAAAATTTTGTCTTTCACCTAACATTTCTTTGGCTCCACCTAGGTCAAAAATAGCTTATGGTTACCTCTTCCAGTATGCCTTTTTCACTTTTTTTTTTGTTTGTTTTGTTTTAAAAGAGGAAGCTCTTGAAAACTTTTGAATTATAGTTCATAAAATGATAATACACATTCATCATATTTTTTTCTGTAATCTGTTGTTTTCCTTCACAATTCCATCAATCAGGGAAAAAAAAAAAAGCTGTAAGGAGAAGGGTCAGACTGAGGCTTTTGCAAAGCACAGTGTATGTTTTTTTTATTATCTTATTGAAATCAGGGGGACATATGAGCCAAAAATTACTTTAGTGCATGTGCATCATTATTACATATATGTATTGATAATCTTGAGATGGGAAATATTCTACATTTGCGATGGAAGGAAAGATTTTAGGATACCACTGATAATAGATTATAAAAAAAAAATTAAGAATTTTTTTCTTGGTTTTTTTTGTTGTTGTTTGTTTGTTTTTGTGGGGTTTTGGTGGGGGGTTTTTTGTTTGTTTTTGTGGGGTTAGGAGTGTGGAGCGTTGGGGTTTGTTATTGCTGCTGTTGGTTTGTTTGGCTGTGGTTTTGTCGGGTTTTTGGTTGTTTGGGTTTTTTTTTTTCCTAATCATGTCCAGAATAAAAGAGCAAAATCCTCTTTGGAAATTATGGAATTAGACAGTTTCTTTTTGATTGGTAATTATAAAATCGTATGGATTGCTTATTCTCAGATCCATGTAATAGAATTTTAGTTTTCATATCATAAAATGAAATACTTTGCGAAGTGGGAGGAGTGCACTAGTACTATACAAGAATAATACAAGAATTGCATTATTAATTGGATAATTAGTAAGATATATAATAAGGATTGGATATATGTAATAAGAATTTGATAATTAATACAAGAATTTGGTGCAAATTCTCTTACATAAAGCTGACCCCTTGTAGGTGTTTTCTGTAACTGGTCCTAGTGTTCTGCTCCAAACATCCAGCATGAGTTTCTTCCCCTTTTTCAATTCCTCCAGATTTGGATCCCATCCTAATGATTTCACCCATCACAAGCAAAATTGTCCTTCATCTGGAACCCACTGACAGCACCAAGACATTGTCAGGGAGGCTCCCAGAGAGAAATCCAGACTCTCTTAAAAGGGAAATTACAAACTGAAGGCAGCCACAAATGTATCAAAATGTAATGGGGGAAATAATTCCCCTCTGGTCTATGTTTGTCAGTGCAGTTCATCCAAGCTTGATTCTATAATATCACTTCCTATTTCTCACGGACAGCCCTTGTCAACCCCCCCAGCATTTCAGGGTATTTGTTGGGTGGGTTCTGTCACAACTGGAAAAAAAAAATAAAAGAAAAGGAAAAAGGGTTCTGCAACAACTCTAAAATCTAATCTACATAGCAACCTAAGGTGGCAGGTGGAGAGCAGCCATGTATGTGAAGCCATACCATTTAATACTTATTTATACAGAGATGTTCGTGATGTCAGGTAGAAAGTGAATTTACAGTATAATCTCTTTAAGCTACTCCCATTAAAAATCACCCATCAAATTTCTGCTTGCAACCTCTTAGGCTGCTCTGCCTTTGAGTGATATATTAGAACATAAAGGCATAAAAAACCTCATAAAAATTGCTCACAACGTCTGTAATAGGATGCGGTGAATAAGAGTTGGGACCTGCATTTACATCTTCCCCATGTTTTCTCTTAGAAACCTGTCCTTTCAACATTCCTTGCTAAAGGATTTTCTTTTTCAGCAATCACTGCCATTATTCATACAGCTGCTAACTGGCAAATCGTAAATGTTGGATATGAGAGAGTTTATTCGAAGCGTAAGCGAGGCTGAAGTTTGGGGAAGAGGGATGACACACTGAATTCATACTTTATAAACATTATAAACAATCAAATAATATTTACAGGGAAAAATAAAATTGCCGAAATAAATCAGAATTAAAAAACAAACTCAGCCATGTCCTGAGGAGCAGGCATTTTTAATTATTATTTTTCCCTTGATTTCCTTGCCTGTGGTGCCTCTGTGATAGGCACGATAAAAGTTTCTTCTAAAACGTAAAGTGGGAATGCTAAACACTCCGTAGGCTCAAAAGGACTGCTGTAGCTCCCTTCTGCAGCACAGCTGCCATCCCTTCTCTCGAGTCCTTTCTTCCTTTTCTCTTAACCCTGTGCAGCATTACTTAGTGTAGGGTCTGCCAAACAAGAGGTGAGAGATGATGGACCCCCTGAGGAATGAGAAAATGGAGAGGTTGACTGCACACATTGCACATGAATAGCAGGAGGAGATGCTATTCTACTCTGGTTACTTTCTGCCATCTAAAGGTATCCTCTAAAGTAACTTAGCATTACAGAGTGCTTTGAGCAACGAACTGTGAGCCAGGAAACCTGGGTTCTGTCCCTCACTGCACAGCGTTGGATAAATCACTTGCTTGGACTCGGTTTCTCAATCTGTAAAACACCCCTTATGACTACAGTGTGTGTCTGGAGAGCAAACCAGAAGTGCAAAATTTCTTTAAATCACCTCTTCGCTAATGCAGCGATGGAGACCTGAGAAAATCAATGCAGGGGAAAAAAAACCCCACAAATATTTCTAGTCTTTGAAGACTAGCACTGCTCCACGTGGAAATTAGCTGGGATTTCTCTGTATCCATACGTGGTTGTGCACAACCTGCTTATCTCCTCATTATAATGGACAGCTATGATTGTTACACAGTAAAGGAGGGAGGGGGGAGAGGAAACAAGAACAAGGATAGCTGTGTTTTCTAAATCATTAGGGAAGTCGTGAAGAGAAGTTTTGCTTTAATTTTGTGGCTACCACAGTGTTTCTGTACTCCTGCTTCAGCAGCACACGTTGGACTCAATGCCCAAGTGGTCTTTCTGGTCCTTGTTTCCCTGCATCCCAAAAAATTAAGCAGCTTCTATCTACTGCTTTTATTGATGGTAAGATTCTGCTACTGCATGTTGTTCTTGCAGGTTAATACAATTATAGGATAGTGTACAATCTCACTCTGAGTAAATTCATGTGTTAATGAATAAAGATAGAAGTGTGTACATCGAGGCTGCACAAAACTTGGGGCTTGGGAAACAAGCAATCACTGCAGAGATGACTTGGCTGTTGAGTCCAGTATCAATTTCATCACGTTAAAAAAAAAAAAAAAAAAAAAAGTGTAATTCTGAGATTGTGGAAGGCATGCTCAGAGCGATGATGTCTTTAATGTCATCTTGGATATGCAGTTTATTGTTATTATTTCAAGTTAAACATAGCACCTAACTCCTCCTTCAAGCATCACTATCAGTCTCTGCAGCTGCATCTGTTCCTGGGTAAATCCACCACCCTGATCCCTTGGCCATGTGGTGGCCTGGCTCATATCCGTGCTACTCAAGTTTTAGTTCCCCATAGAAAAAATACTTGAGGTCAGCTGTGCCTTTCCTGCATATAAGCAGACACTTTAATCAGTAACTTCCATTGGGTTTTTGGCATGTCTGTGGTAGATTATAGCTTAATATTCTGATATATAATATCAATTTTTTAAAAAGTAACAATAAGTAAACAATCCCCCAGTAGATAACCTAACCAACATTTTCTCACTCACGCTTTTAGCAAGAGATACAGCAGAGGTGACTATTAGGCTTTTCTTTAATTAAATCTGAAATGTAAAAAAAAAAAAAAAATCTTAGGCTGAAAAATTATAAAATTAAATATATACAGACTTGTTCAGAAATCTTTAGGTAAATGTAAACTTAATACTGAGCTCCTTTTAAAGTTGCCTTTCTTTTTCAGTCTCAGTTCCACAAATATTACGGTCAGCAGGTTCATGCTATTCTCCACTATACTGAAATATAATCAATAGTCATTGCAGAAAAGAACTGCCACCTGTAGCTTTTCATGTAATACAACCAAAACACACAAACAAATCAATTAACACGGGGATGGTGGCAAAGGGTGGATTAGTGGATCGAGTAAGCCTATCCATTGAGCAGCAAAAAAGATCTCTGGGGTGTCAAAAGGCAGACTCAAACTCTACCCAACAGGCCCAATAGGAGACAAACAATCACCTAAAAGAAAGTGTTACTGATACTCCATATTGATATTGATTATCACTGATTTTAGTGCTCAGTAAAGCTCTGCAGGATGGCAGGTGCCAACTGCAGGTGGAAGTCTTTCAGCTGCAGGCCAAGCTGAAAGGTGTTTTATTCAGATCTTGCTTCCATCAACCTTTGGAAGTTCCACTGCCATTCAGATTGGCACTAATTAAACCCAAGAACAACCAGCAACCATGCACAAAGCAAAATTCCTGCGTTTGGTTCCTGCTGGGCTGTATAATTTTTTTACATGATTCTTCATTGTAATTTAAAAGCTTTCTGTGTATTCTTCCCGTGCGTGCCAAAGTGGATCTGACTGTCTCAAAGTTTATCAATGAGGAACAGCTTGTTTAGCAAATGGAGCCCCCTCACCCAGATTATTTTAGTGTTGTACTGTGACTTGTGCTGTGACATCCTTTAATTCTTATTTCATGCCTGAAATTTAAAATTAGATATGCTCAGGAAGTTGGCGAGAATTTTTCATTTTAAGTGTTCTCTGGATTTCCTTCTGATAAGCACAGTGAAGTTGCAGTTGGGACTGCATCTCAAATGGTTGGAGGGCACACTTTCAACATTTGACTGCATTTGCAGCTTGGATAAGGAAAGGCCCAGCAGCAATAATGAAAGCCACAATTCAGTATCGCAGGGAAAATGAACAGGTCTGGCCATCTCCATTTTTGTTGTAAATGGTGAGAGTGGAACCATTTCCATCAGCTGGCATGTACAGAACAGCTTCTATATTCTGCAACAATAATAGTAGTGCAGAGTACATATAACAGATGCTTAAATTGTCATTTATCTCCAAATAAGGAAAATATTTTTTATAGTACCACTTTGTGAATTGAGTCTCTGCAAATAACTTTCAATTATATTAGCCTGTAAATGCCACTGAGGTGCAAAATTAAGTTTAATTTATAAATACATTTGTTTCTTTCTCTTTGCATTGGTGCTTAAACATTATGGTGGGTAGGCAAAACTTAGTAATTGCCTCTTGTTCACTACTACAAATTATGCCTAAGAAGGAAAGGATTTGCTAGTCATGATTCTAATGACAATGTCAGAATTTACTGAAACACAAATGAGGCATTTTTTTAAGTAGAAGTACTGATTTTTCAGTGAATAGCTACAGGAAAAGAATCTTTTCTTGAAATAAGGTTTTGACTCTACAGATTTAAAAAACATTACATTTACCTGAAAGATAATTTTTCTCTACGGTGTGCTTTGAAAATGGAATAAATATTAATACCCAGGGAATTCCATAGCCACACTAACATAATTATTATTAGCCTTATTCATTTGTTATCGAAACTTAATTTTGTTAGACTCATGACACAACATCTGTCCTGGAAATCAAACCTCATTGCTCTCTTCCTTTTGGAAGTGCCTCCAGTAGCCAAACCTTCCCTCATATCTTCTCATAATCCCTCTCCACAGCCCGTGCTGTCTCCAAAAGTGCTCAGTAGCAGCCTGTACTGCTCAAAGGGAGGGAGCTGCTGGTATTTCTGACATTGCAGCAGCTCAGCACTGCACCAGAGCTCATCAGCCTTTCTAAAGGATAAGTGGCTGCACAGCCCTGAACTCATTGCCATGCTGGTACAAGAAAATATTTCTGTCCAGCATGGGAGCTGAGTGGCTTTGAAGGCATCCATGAAGAGCTTTCACCTGCTAGTGTGCTGCCTAAGGGATATTTGTGGGAAAAAAGAGAAGCTCCAATCTCACAGTGGACTCTTGAAGAAAATCGAGTCATCTGGACAGGCACAGAATAACTCAGTGCTCTCAGACCCCTGATGAAAACATTAGGAAAGATCATTTAGTGCTGTCTGAGTTCATTTACACTCTTGGCCTTTAGGAGTCCAGCCTTCTGAAAAGCAGTGAAATCCTCTCTGTGCACAAAGGCAGAACTTTGGGCTCCAAGATTTCACCCTCTGTGGTGTGGCTGGTTGATCAGCTGCTGCCCACAGCCTTTCTCCCACTCAGATCTTGTGCATAGCACATGGAAATGGCACAGGTAGAGGAAACATCCTCTTGTATCCCTTTAATAGTCCTTTTTGTCTTCAGCCCTCGCTTTCAAAGCAATGGAAAAGCCTGCAGACCCCTGGTGATACACTGTGCCTCGTGCATTCATCATTGACTAACCTTGTTTTAATGGTCAGAGGTTTTTGCTTTTTATTTCATTTTATAATTAAAATCAATGCTTACAAATACATTCTCCCAATTCTTATGTTTTTTTAACAAAATGGAAGTCATCACTTTGACTTGCACTGATATCACGTTTAATTTTTCCCCTTTAAGTTAAAACCTTATAAATCCAAACCTGATGAGGAAACTGGTATTTTTCTGTTTACATTTCTAAATCTGTTTACATCAGCGGGAGTTTGTTCTTGTGAGGTTTTTTTTTTTCCATTTCTGGAAGTAACACAAAAATAAGCTACAGACACAAACAAACAACAAAGGAAATAAGCGAAGGGCTTACAGAGAACTTCTTTTAAATACATTACTCTGCTAATACAGAGAGCCTTCCTTTCTCCTTCACTTGTACTGTATGCCACCTCTTGACACATTCTCCCCAGGGTATTGAACGGGCTTTAATGTTTTCATATGGCAATCAATAATTATCAATTATACACTTAGTCATAGAGTGCCAAACCCTTTCATTTAATACTTGGTTCATCAATTGTTCATATATACGTTCTGTCAAGCAGCTTAATGGTATGATTGAATTGTGTGCTATTGATTTCCTATCTGTCAAGTTTATGCAGTGATTTGGAAATGCCGGGCCCATACACTGATGTAATTTCCTTGACTTCAATCGAGTCATTATTCTGTTGGTGTAAGGGACCTGATAATCACGTTGCCAAACATCTGGAGTGACAGAGCCTTTTGGTGAGGGTATAATGCTGCCCTCTGCAGGGTCTCCTAACAGCATTAGGCTCCAGTTCCTTTTAAAGTGTAAGAGATGACTTTGGATATACTTGATTACACACCCCCTTATTATTCGTGTAATTAGCTGTAAACTAATCTATACGAGCCTTCATTGTTTAGAAACATCCAGGCTAACCATGAGATGGGCACACTGGGATTCTGTTCAGAAGATGCCATCTTTTAAAAAATCAAAATAAATCAAAACCTTGACAGAGAATTGAAAACGTGCAGCGGACTGTGCTTATACATGATATTTGAAGTAGACTTGAGACACACTGGAGGAAACCCAGTTCGTTCACTGATTTGATACCTATTACAACAAAATTAGCTGGGTCAGTTAGACATTAGCTAGACAGCAAACACAAGGCTAATGAGAATTTGGAATAGTCAACACCCCTGTCAGCAGCGTATTTCTAGTGCTGTCCCTGCTTTTGAATGCTCTGAAGTACTACTTTTCCAAAATAATATAATGGCCTTTTCCCTCCTGCAACTTGAATTTGCTTAAGAAAAGACAAAGCTTGGTAAAGATAAACTCAAATAACGGAAAAAGTAATTTAAATAGTAAAACAACAGACAAAAAATGCTGAACATCACAGCTATTCAATCCTAGGAAACCTGCAAATAATTTCTTTCTTAGGCAATACTTTATTTCATGATGTGTTAATTCTTCGCCCTTCCTCCTGCTGGGAAGAAAACCACCACAACAAAAAGAAAAAAAGAGAAAACAAGAACCTCACAACCAAATGAAAAGGACTCCTCAACCTCTGCATAACTGACAACAACTTTGAATGACAGCATGTGGAGCAAAGGATATATATTCAATCACCTCAGTCTGATCATGGGTTGCTTTTCATATTCAAATAAATGCCCACTAATAAATACCAGAATCATAACTGCATCCCACAAGGAAATCTCATTAAAACTTATTCTTCCCATCCCTCTATGTCGTCTCCAAATGTCAGAGATAAAATCAGCTTTTTTTAGTACTCCTGGAAGATTAACAAGTGCAAAATTTTTTGAAGCAGTTGAGCAAGTAAATCTTAGTCAAGAGACTTTTCTGACAAGAAATTTTAGACATCAGAACTTAACTAACAGCTTAAGTTTTCCCATCTTAATAGCGTGGTGCATATGGATATGAAATCTTTCAGCCTGATAAGCTGTTAAGAGCTCCAAAAATCAGGGTTCCCATATAGTTTTCTGCTGGTTTACATTCAAAAATAAAAAAAGTGTGTGGGAAGTTATTCCTGAAACCAACTAGAAGGAGAAACTTCTAGAAGAATCTCCATGCATTGCACATACCAGGGAGAGCAATTTAAGAATCAAGGGAAATATTCAGACCTTATAACCATTTACACAAACAAAGGGGGATCTTTGAGGAATAACTGCAGTTCCATTGACATCAACATCAGCCAGTATGCCTCTGAAGGCAGAATTTCTCTATGACACAAAATTATCAACATCATAAAGTCTTAACAAGCTGTGTGAATTCCCACCAACTACCCCAAGCTCCCTTTTCTTTTTGTGTTTTTTTTTTCTTTTTTCTTTTTTCTCTTGACAGATTATAAAGCAGCATCCAAACTTTTTATTAAGACCAGTACAGCTGATACTGTCTTAATTTTAATTTATCCTAAATAGTGTATACCATACCTGCATGAGTTAGGCACAACATGGGGGTTGTGGGACTACAGGGGCACTCCCAAACCTCGGATATTAAATTTTCACTGAGCTCTCAGTCACACTAGATATTTTTCTAATGACAGACAGTTTAAGCAGGTAGTATAATGCAGCAGCCCCAAACAGTGTCAATAAGGATTGAAGGGATTTGGAAAGTGAAGATTGTCATTGACCTTTGGAAATGTATTACTGAATCAGCTCTTTTCTTCTTCTGTAATCAGCTAATTTATGTCCCTATGCCAACAGTAAACACCTACACCCAGGAAAAAGAGCATTCCTAAACTGCTGTCAGCATTATAAACAAAGTTACATAATTCACTTTGAAAGACAGTGAACATAAATGTAATATGTAACTAGAAAAGTGGTCTACCCCTCCAACTTCCAGCTGAGCCCGCAGCTATTGATGTCATCCCAAAACATCTGTATCTCTTTGGGCTCAGGCTGCAAGCTCCAAACAAAAGTCTAGGCTATTGTTGGGAGTTATCTCCTAATAGTAGCAGGATCAAAAGAAAAACTTTCTGCTACTTTTGGCTCCTGGCTGTGTCCTAAACCAACATTTGCAGTCATGGGAAAAAAAGATCAAAAAAATCTGCTTTTCAGAGAAGTGAAATAACGGTTGTGAAAGGCATTGACTCGACAGATCTAAAGATTGAAATTCCTTACTTTTGTGATACCGATCGCTGGTGACTCTTAAGATTCTCAGTTCATTGCAATTTGGGTACAGATCCCTTTATGAATCCAGGAATTCATGTGTGCAGGAATTCATCCATGCAGTTCAGCAGCTTTTTTACCTTAATTATGAATCAGAAGGGGCCATGTCCAGAGCAGGTCTGCCTCGCTGCGATAGCAGTTCTGTAACACAGACCTGCAGTACTGGGACATCTCTGAGCTGAGGCGACAACAAACAGCAAAATATTTTGGTCTCCAGCTGCTCAGTAACAATTTAAAATCAAAGATCTTCTAATCCCATATCATCTCCATGCTATCACTTGACTCCTTGTTGGGTAATGTAGAATAATTTAATTCCTTCCAGAAATGGCATGTCCTGCTGTGAGAAATACAGGAAAACTGCACCAGTTCCAGTCCTGGTCTTTTCTTAAACTTTCTCACGCTTTTCAGCAAAGTTTTGCTTGATTTCATCCCTTCTCCTCCATATCTAAAATCTCCTGCTACAGAGTATCATCGAAATTGCAACTCTCTAAGGTCAGTCTAGTCTCTGGTTATTCATAATTAGGTGCCAACAGAATTTGTATCATGTTGAAGGAAGTGAACAAACCGTGTCAAAGCTATGGAACTCCCGGAAACTTTAATTAAAATTTAATATCGTGTCACATTACTTGAAATATTTACAGCAAACATCTATATATGTCCACTGAAATGCGTGTTAACATCTCTCAATTGTTCTACAGTATTACAAGCATGAAACAGGCTTCTAATGGCGCTTAGAGGGTGATTATGTCTAAAAGCTGATGACTGCACTTGTGAGAGGCATCTCAATTTTTAATATCTCTGACAATTCAGCGGGGATTACGATCCTGCTGATCCTTTTATGTATCTGACGAGCTTCTCACATATTCAAAACTCCAAAATGTTGTAATTTGCCTCTTGCTCAGAGTGTAAATTTTAGCCAAATTTTAAGAGAATTCCGAAATGCTTAAAAAACTTCTGCCTGTGAAGAACAGTACTCTGAATAAATTAAACCTCTAACCTTTACTAGCATACTCTCACCTTAACCATTTAAAGGGATCACTAGTGGGAATTTGAATATTAGGGAATGCCTTTCACTGAAAACTCTATTCAGACCTCTTTCAAGGTGGCATTTAAACAGTTAAATGCAATATGGATACTTGTCAGTTGATTCACTCTAATCTGTAGCTGCAATACAGTATTTGCCTCCGGTGCTAGTGCATTAAATCCATCTATGTGTCTATCTATAGGATTACTTTGCAATTATTCATTAAAGATTTTCCTGCAGTTCTACAAATTTGAGGCAGTTTCCTGCAGACATGGGGCTGGGACAGTGTTCTAAACAAGCCCCAGTTGAAAACACTGCTGGGAAATCTTATTCCCCAGGACAAGAACCAGAAAGTCAAAAATCACTACTGATGCGGATGAAGTAACTCCAAAGGGTTGAGGGATTTTTCAAAGGTTTTTTTATTTTATTCTAATGGCCTTGTAGCTCAGATAGACAACAATTTGTAGAGTCCTGTTGTTTTCAGACAAAGTACTTGGAGGAATGATGGTGGTGAGGATTTAAACCAAAGGGTGCCTTGCACTAGGGCTACATGATACTGTTATGCCATTCCATCTATTTACAGAAGAGCATCTTTAGCAATGTTTGCCATGCAGTGAGCCACGCTCTGGGCTTCACCTGGAGCTGTGTGAGCACAGATCCAGCCCCAGAGCTTCCTTTTTGATCGCGGCGATTGAAATGCAAACAGCGCGGGAAGAGCCGTCCCTGGAGAGCTCGCACACAGAACAGGTTGTTGTATTTAATTTCGAGAGAGCAGGCAACGTTTCCATGGGCTGGAGCTCTCGAATCAGGCAGTTGGTCACAATGGGCCATCCAAGGAGAAGCTGCTCTGCCCTTTGCCTTGGCCTTGCTGCTGAGGAAGTGGGAACTGAGGGGTCCTCCATGTCCAGGTTCTCTTCCAGGTATTACTCTGCTCTGCTCTCTGCTTTCTCTTGCTTTTCTTTGTGGCTGGGACATGGGGGTGGCAGTAGAATTAGTATTTTAGTAGGATTTTATCCCAGGAATATCTACTCACCTCACACCTCACGTTGCACTCGTTCGAGGTGACTCTCAGGACACACTTGTGCAGGAGATGCTGGGTTGTCCTCTCGAGGCTGACAACAGTTCTACTGCAGTCAATCCCCAACTGCTTTGAAAAGTGCCAGATTTCTTTTTGGTAGATGGTCAAGTATAAATAACTACCGAACCAGAACAGATAGGCAAACACTTTTTGTGGGAAATTATGTTTTTAGAAAGGATTTAACCTGAGTATTTTTGTTCTCTACCAAATCTTCACTTCTTCCTTGGTGTCCACGCATTTTTTTTCTGTACAATATCTCCCATTTCAAAGCATCTTCCCATCAGAAAGACTATATTGTGATTGATAAATTGAGTTACAGTACTTCTTTGCAAAGCCTGTTTCAATGTTTATCGTGTATCTTTGACAACATGAGGCTCTCCATGCCATCATTGTTGTTATTATTATCAAAGGATGAGTTACAGAAAGATTCTGAAAACTGTTCCCCAGCACTGGGCCTCCAGACAGCTTTACTAACGTAAAAGTTTGGCATTAGGAGTTGCTGAATCAAAAAATCTTATGCAATTCACTTTCTTAAGAAACTTGAAGGACAACTGGATGGACATTAAGCAAACAGGTTTGGTTAATATTATTGCATTACTTCTGACAGAATGGAAAGGCCTCAGTAAAAGACTAGTCATGACAGCCAAATCATTTTGTATTTGCTGTCTCAGATAATTTAATAATTTTATCCACTTCTATTCTCCAGTGATTCAGCACAGAAGGGATAATTTTTGTATGACAGAACCTTTTTCTTCTAATTTCAGGTCCTGCAATATCACTGAAGTGTCATGGTGAAACTATTTTTTTTTTTTTGTTGCTGTTTTGAGACAGAATGACCATTTGGTTTAATGCTTTATTTTATTTTCTGGTTTTTGAAACAAAAGTTGCTTACATAGCATTATTTACCTAACTGTGAGAACTCTTGGTGATTTTTCTCTGAAATAATTTCTACCCAACCTAGAACTGTGAGTTGTAAATTAGCTTTTATCCAGATCTTTCTCTAGTACCAGTGAATGCACTACATTTTCCTCAGATTTCACATCTTTAAAAAGTTGTAACCAGAGTACCAGAAAGTCTGTAAGCAAAATATAGCATAATAATATAATTACAACCATTTTCAATAAGTCAGCACTTCTTTCAGTTTTTGTTTTCCCTTCTGAACAAAAGCAATGCAGGCAATTATTTTAAATTGGGTTACATGAGAATATTATTTGTGTAACAGAAAGAGGTTTCTTATTGTAATTAAGTTTAATGGATCTTGCTCTGGAGATGAACAGAATCAGTCTTGAAAGTAGAAGGTATCTCCAACTGCAGGTATGTAGTACAGCTCTCCAAAAAGGTCTTTCTTTAGATACAGATGTGCATAAAATGAATTTAGGGGGTGTATTTTTTCTGAGTTTTCCAATTTCATTAAATCCCTTAGATTTGGGTGATTCTTTTTCTTTGCTAAGGATAAATGTTTCAACATATTGCATGCTGCTGCGTCAAAGAACATTGACTGAAAAATTGCCACGCTCACACTGAACTCAAAAAAATCCCTCTTAACCCCAAAAATTCAGTCACAGAGATATTAATTTTTAAATTTAATTTGTCTTCAAATGATCTTGTAATTGGAATGCTTGTGGCTCTTGAATGTTTGCATTTGGTAGTCCTCATATAAATAAAATAGAAGAAATTACGTTCATGCTAGAAGAAATGTTAAGACAAGGAAAAAATGGTGTATGAGCAAAAAATAACAGTTGGAAATGTTTTAGAAAGGGAGAGATGCACTGACCAAAACAGTATGAGTTTTGGTGGGAGACAGTAGAAAAACTGGTCAAGATGCTTAACAAAAGGAAAAGAAGAGATAGGGAAACCATAAAAATACGTACACAGGAAAACCAGATCAGTTTAAGTGGGTGCAGGTGGCTTGGGCTCAGAAAGAGTGCAAAGAATTAAACTGCATTTCTGGCAATGAATGTCTTCTTTTCCCCTTGCAAAAGGATTGGGAGCTGAAGGTAGAAAACACACAAACAAAAACTTACAATTCTCAGCAGGAGAAAAAACACAGATAAAGTTTCATACCAGACATAATCAGTATTACTGATTAATCTAAACAGCATGTAAGCTTACTCCAGCCTGAGCACAGAAAGAGGGAAAAGAACATTGACATGGAGGTAACTTTAAAATCAGGCAGAACTTAAAAGAATTGTATTTAGAAAGTGCCTTTGGGAGCTATTGCTGAAAAGGTCTTTCTTTATGTCATTATTTTCTTCTGTTCCCGGATAAGAGGGCTCGGTCTCAAGCTGTGCCAGGGGAGGTTTGGGTTGGACATCAGGAAGAAATTTTTTACAGAGATTGATCATCCATTGGAAGGGGCTGCCCAGGGAGGGGGTGGATTCTCCATCCCTGGAGGTGTTTAAGGACAGACTGGATGTGGCATCAGTGCCATGGGCTGGGAACCACAGCGGGGTTGGATCCAGGGTTGGACTTGGTGATCTCAGAGGGCTTTTCCAGCCCAGTTGATTCTGTGATTCATCTTCTTTCACCTGAGAGATTCAGGCTAAACCTTCAAGGTGACAATCAGCCCTAGCTCCAGAGAAATGGAGATACTCATTCTAAGCGGTCAGGCTCCCCAACCAGGAGCACAGTGACATCATCACAGAACATCCAGTCACCCTGCATCAGTCTGGAGGGAGCTGTGTTGCATTTCTGAGAGTCCCTACCTTGTGCACTTAAAGCCAACAAGTGTTTCTCTGCATCTCCACTGGCCATGTACACTCACCCTTCCAGAGCCCTCCCAGGACACTGCTGAGCTTGGCTGCTGTTAATCACAGTTGTCACTCACTGATTCCACGTCACTGATGGAGCATCCTGCCCAACACGCCAGCAACACTTGCCAGGGCCATCATTTTTCTTACTGCGATCTAACTTTTTATTGATCCTCTCCTGAGAGGAACAGCACCCCTCGCACCTTTATGGGACCATTCCAGCAATCTAAGAATGATTTATACTGCCCTGAAGGAAAAAGGCATCAGCACTTGTTACTCTCGTGCTGAGATTTCCCCGAGATCTCAAGCTATCAGAATACCAAACACAAGCCAGAATGTACTCCAGTAGAGGAAAGCACTGCAAAAGTTTATGGTATTATTAGGCTTCATGTTATAATTGGGTGATGCTTCCACTTAACATGCAATTTATTTTATTCAATATTGATAAGATTTAATGGATGATGTATTTGATTCGAGGCTTTGATACAAATGTAGAGTCTTAATTAACAAGTGATATATTTGATGCAGTGAATAATGCATCTGATTTAATAGAGGATGCACTCTATCTGCAGCTGAAGGTGATTGGTCTTTTTAGTGAGAGATTAATTCATTTCAGGAGATGATGTATCACTTTCCATATGAACTAAATCAAATTTTTAATACATTTTTTCTTCAGTGTGCAAAGTAGCACAAGGAACAAGTTTGCCCTCAAGTGGACTTCAAAGGCAGATCATACCTTCAAGGCACCAGGCAGGTTGAATCAGTGGTTAATTCATTCGTGTTATGACAGGGGTGGAACCAAGTTCTAACAAGCCACTGACTTTTCAATCAACCTTTGCTTTATTTCTAAGTAAAATTATATTAAGTTTATTTAATTAGAGATCATAAAAGTGTAATAATTTATTTAAAGGGATTGAAAGTAATTCTTGAAAGATTCAAGGTGCAGAAGGTATTTCAATTTGAGTCACTGAGGATGTAATAGAAAAGAAATGACATATTTAAACATGAATTTTCCTCAAGTCACCAAAAAAAAAAAAAAAGGGCAAATTTTACAACATGTACTTCAACTTTACAAATTCATCTCATCAACAGCAGTGCTTTTACACCTTGTAATTTTGGGAAACTGCTACTTTTTTTCCTAAATCATCAGAAAGAGTCAATGGGAGGGCTCCAGTTTACACCACTGGAGTTTTCAGCTCCTGTATAGAGACAACTAACCAGGTTTATGTCACACTGAAAACACAGGACTGCTACATGGAGTCAATATTTCATTTACACTTCCTGTAATGTGAAACCTCTGTGTTCTCTTATTATTCTATCAAGTCTTTATTTTTTTCTATTCCCAGCTCCATAAATTCAATACTCCAGGCTTTTAATCTAATTTGTTGACAAGTGAGAATGACCTAGGTTCAAGCCAATGCCAGCTAGGTTTTTCTAAATTACATATTTAGAACTATAAAAGTATTAGGACATGCATATAGAACCCAATGAGATTATAATGGCTGTCATACTAGTACATAATATTCCTAGGAATTTAATTATAAACATCTGACTGTTCGGTATTTAAACAGGAAAATGACTGTTTAAGCACTATGCAGTTAAAGAATAATAAACCTTCTGGCATATTCTTCATTCAAATGATGCACTCAAAACCAGAATTAAAAGAGATTCACCAGCAATGAAAACTATTCAGAGGTAAACTGATTTTGTCTTTCTGAACATGTGATGGATCTTATTGTCTTGGAGGCATACATGGAGTTTAGTGCATGCCAAAAACACAAGCTGGAAGTAAAGCAAGAAAAAATATTTCTATTCTTAATCCTTGTTTCAATTTTTCAGCCCAAAGTAAAATCTCCCTCTGAATCACAACAAAAGACTTTGCTGATGATAAAAACGTAGCTTAATTCAAAACCAAAAAATGTGGATCATACAGACTGAGGTTTTTCACAGCATAAAAAAAATATATGTATATCTTAATGAGGTTTTAAATCTTTTCTGAAATCTGAGCTATCCATAACTTAGCTCTCTCTAACTACAGATTCAAGCCATTATGCTCCCCATTTCAGTGATCAAAGCATATTAACCACAAAGCTCTGAAGATATTTATACTCTGCAATGGCAAATGCAGATATTATCTATATCATGCATGGTAAATGATTCATGCTGCTGAAAAGTTTGATTTAAGGATGAAACCTGGGCTAGTGGAAGGTGTCCCTGGCCATGGGGGGTGGGGGTTGGAACTGGGTGATCTTTAAGATCCCTTCCAACCCAAAGTGTTCTGTGGTTCTGTGATTCTGTTACTTTATCCTTAAAAAGATAAAACGTAACATTCGAAATTAAAATTAAAATTCAAAAATTGAAGGAACTTTAATTTTTAAGTGTTTATCTTTCCAATCTAAAATTAATCTGTTGAGAGATTCTATAAGGAAGGACATTTCGTTGTTAATGATTTCATAGCTAGAAAGGATAAAGCTGAGTTCTTCTTCTATTAGCTTTTCTTATTTAATTTCCCCAAACTTTGTGTCTATCCTAGTGACCTGAACTACTGCGAGGGGTTACTTACAGTGGAATCATCAATACTCCTGAAATTTTAAAAATTCAGATCTTAGCAAAGTTTATGATCTCATGATACATTTTATCTGATATGCTTTACCAGATGCTGTAGACACAAAACTTTAGGGTGAAGTTAAGACTTTGATTTATATCAAGAATCAACAGAAAAATTTTAAAAAATCCACTACAGTTAGAAGACAGAAAAATGGTCTTTCAGTAGGAAGTGGACTATTGGACTTCTTCTCCCAAGTTTCTTCCCGACTTCCTGCACATCCTTAAAAAAGCCAGAATTTTTCTGAGAATAATCAATATATCTCAATGGAAAGGCATCAGGCTAAGATTTTTGCATTATTATCATGATCTGCAGTCATGGATATTATGAGGGAGATTTGGGAACTTGTGACTTTTCCTGCATAATTTTAGGGGAATAATTCTGACACAAAGCTCATGTAATCAATTTTCCTTTGAAAGGTAATTACACAGTTAAAATAATCAGAGAGTGGGCACTGGGTTCTGATTCTGTTTTCAAAGCACTGGGCATCCACTTCTCATGTGAAATCATTTGTGGGTATTTGAGAATTTGCCAGTCCAGGCTCTGATTTCCTCCAGCCTCTCCAATATCTTGGTTTTTCATCTCCATGACAGTTTTTCATCTCCATGACAGCAAATTTAACCCTGTCTTGGAGTGGCTGGTTAATGGATAACTTACAGAGGCAAACAGCCACCTGTAAAATGCCTGAATTTTCTGACCAGAAAACGAGCAGTGATTCCTCATCAGCTGCGGGTTGTTCTTTACAAACAGCTGAGGAGTCCTCCCTAGAGACAAAGCGAGTCTCATGCTACAATAAGATGAGAGATCTTTTCCTTTTTGCTCTTGGTCATGAATAAATCATATTTCACCCTCCTCTTTGAGAAGATTCAATTGACTGACCAGGTCAGAGGCTAGAAGGTAGCAGAGAAGCTTCACGATTCAGTATGTTTTGTTAACACATCTAAGAGAATTTATTTCCCAGTGACCCTCATGAAGCTTGTAAGATGCTTTCCGTGTTCCCAGTATGGAGAACAAAAGCCTCTCATTCATTTTAATTAATCTCTACCCTACAGAGAAAAGGAAAGAGGGAGTTATATCCATTCAAGATCACATAATTTCATGAAGACAGCAGAAGAATGAACAAGTTTTATGGCCCAGTTCATCATCTATGACTTTGACTATTACCTTCTTTGAAATTTAGGTTCACAGTGCAATAATAAATTATTCATTTCAGGTATGTGTCGATGAGCATGAAAGCTTCACACTCATTGCTGAAAAACACCCAACGAGAGACGAACAAAGTAACGTTTTTTCAACTTCCAGAGCCCAGTACTTGTTGTCTGCTAGAATTTCCAGAAATAATCTCTTGTTTGAAAATGAATCCCCATTATGCATGATAGCAAGAAATAGGTATTGACAGCAGGGGCACAGAGGTCACCACTCACCCCTTCTGCCTTCACTGTGGTTTGGCAGGTGTGTTCGACTGCTGGGCCAGGCAAAGCTTTGAAAGGGTTTGTAAAGCCTGAGCACTGTTGCTTCTCAGTATGACAGTTTTGTATCAATTATAAATGACATGAAATAAAAATACCTTTAGCTCGCTCCAGGTTAAGAGCGGCCTTGATAGTTTCTGTGACCCTGGGTGAATCGCTGGAAGTTATTTTCATGCTATATTCATATGGAAATATTAGAATACTAATTTTTCCCTCTCGTAAGCTCCAACATGCTCTATATCCAAATGTGCTTTCCAGACAAAGTCTGTTAGTTGGTGGGTTTTTTTGGTCCAAGATTAATATTTTCTCCTGATTGTCTTCCAGCAATATCTCTATCTTGCTTTTATGTTCCTTCATACATAAAAAGACCCCAAAGTATTCCCCAGAAATCTTAGACTTTAAGACCTAGAAGCTCCTGCTGAACAGAGGAAAGGATTCCTACTTGACTGGCAGCACTGGGTATTATTTCCCACTCTCTGAATTTTAATGCAACTGAGTCCAGGTGGAACGACAAGTCTCAGTGTTACAAAGTCTGATAATTGACAAGTGTGGATAATGTTTGCTCCATCTGATGAATAAAAGAGAAAAGGGCTTCGTTTTAGAGGGAAAAAAGGTGATTTTAGTGTAACTGTAATCAAGACAATTATATGCTTCCACTGGTGCTAACCAAAAGAGGGAAGTAACAAAAAACATGCTTTACATAAATTTCATCGCATTTTGAAAGAATGAAATTTTTAAAGAAAAAAACCACCCACTCTAGATATAATATCAGATAATCTCTGCTTATCCTTGGAAATACTACAGGACTACAGGATTTATAAACTCCTAATATTTATTAAATTTATACAATTTATAAAGTAAGTAGTTGATAGAATATTGATTGCTGCTATAAAACTTACCTGTCTGCCCTGAAATAAATGTTATCAGCATCTCCAGTTGTTCTTTACTGCTGATAAGGATACTTCAAATTGACAGTGAACTGTGTTACCATTTAAAAGGAAAGGCTCTCAGGACTAGCAAAACATTAGTATTTATTTTGATGCAGCATATTTTGGACTAGTTTTTTTTCCCCCAGTTGGATGTACTCATTGATGAAAATTTATTTCTGTGTATCACACCGAAGTATTGGAGAAGGGGGGATGTTCTGTGGTGTTCAGCCAGGGGCACAGAGCAGACACTCTAAACCAGGTCCTGTAAAATTACAAACTATTCCAGACAAGCACAAGTCAAGTGCAACCCCAGTTCCTTCACAATTTTCCAAAAAATTGTGCTGGAGCCAGAGGGAGCCTGTTATTTTTCAAAGTTTTTTTTTTAATACAAGCTGTTGAGTGACTCCTCTTTGCAGCCCACAGCAGGACAGGGGAGTGGTGCAGGGATCTGCCTGGCTTTCCCTGCACCACAGGGACAACCTGTCCCCCATCAACACTGAGCAGATCCCTGACTGAGTGCTTTGGTTGGTTGAGTTTTGGCTTGGTTTTGTTTTGGTTTTTTTTAAATGTTTTGGTTGTCTGAGTCCTTTTGGTCCATGCTGTTAATTCCAACTCAGGGTGTACCAAATTCTGGAACTCAGAATAGTTTGAGTAGCGGAGACAAACAGAGAGATCCCCAAAGCTATCAACATCCTCAAGCCTCACCCAGGTGCAGATGAACTTTGAAACCCTGATTAGGGCCCCTCCCCTCTGGCTTTCCACCCACTGCTGGGGGCTGAGGTGGTGCTGTGCCCAGCTGTGTGCAGGCTCAGGTGCTTGGGGTGATTGCCTGTTCTGGGGTCCTGCAGACACTCCTGTCCCAGCGGGGTGTGACAATCCTGGCACTGCAGAGCCCCCCCTGTGCTCGAGGACTCTCCCCCCACACTCTGGTGGTCCTGACAGTGCTTTGAGAGTCCCCTTGGAGGGACTTGGCACAGCCCCTCTATCTAAATGTCAGTTTGGACTACCATGAAGGAGCACTGTAAGTAGAATTACTTTATTAAATCTTCTTCTTTTTTTGCCTGCATTGTTATTATGGGGACCAAATCTTGTATCCCTACGTTAAAGTTCCATTTGTATTTATTAAATAGATCAAAGTCTTCATAAGTGCTTTATTTCATTTATTAGGACAATTGAGTTTATTGCTATAAAATCATGTTTTTATGGCCACTAGGCTGTGTCTTCTCATGATCCGCCCTGTTGTGTAGTCACAGGATTAGGTTAGTGTTTCTCCAGATCTCTCTCCTCACTCTAGGAGCTTAGTTAAAATCCAAAACAGTTATAAGATTGTATTCTCTGTATGCTTTTTAATGCCTGATAATTTCTGGAAAGAGAATTTTCTGGGATTGTCACTATAGTGTATATTTTTTGTGAACACAGAAATCAAAGGTTGATTTCTTCAAGTTTCTCGTTTATCTCCATGTTGTAAATTAAAGCTGTGTGTTCCTGAAAGCATTGTCTGAGGAATGAGATTGGTTTCCCTTCATTTGGCTGCTTAAACCTCTTATCAATATCTGATTTATACGGTGGTCAGTTTACTTACTCTCAATCAGCTTTAGAGGCCTCAAAGACATTCAGATCTTCTGTTTTCTAAAAAGCCATGGAAAGGAAGATAAGTTCTCTGTTCTTCCTGCCAGTGAACACACACTGAGAGAAGCAACAGGCTGATTAGGGGATTTGGTGTTTTATAATATTCTTGCAAGATCCATCTCATGCCTTGAGCCAAGAAGGGACACAGTAGTGATGTAGGTAGCCTGCAATTGTCACAGGAGGCACTTTTTGTCTCCCAGCCAGGGTTTCTAGATTAGACAATGCTGAGACTTGATATGCAGCAAAATTGTTCAGAGAGGAGGTTGATAGAAAATACAATAAAATTAAATACATCCAAATAATTACCTGGTCAATACTAGTTCCTTTGATATCTTCTAAACAGCATTAATCACTATCTGATATTAATGTAGATGTCACAAGTTCTTCAACTTCTGCTGTAATTGAAGATTAATTACTTGGGCTAGACATTGATGCTGAAGTCTTGCCCAGGGTGCACAAATATAGAAACAACATAAATAATGAAGGGTCGAATACCATGCAGAAGTAAAGCACTTTCTGCTTTAGGAGACATTATTAATAAAGATGTAATAATTTTGAAAGTGAACCTGGAAAATCTACTTTGATGTAGGCATATGGCAAATATCTAACCCATCTCTTGTTATCCTGCTGGTATCGCTGTTGAGATATTAATTCTCTCCCAAACATTTTTGTTTGGGCTTCTATCTGATCAGGTCTTTCATTAAGTAATTTAATTTTTTTTGTTTTGACTGAATATATCCTATTCTTCCTCTGCACAATACCTCCTAGACTAAAATTCTAAAAATCTTTGGGCTTGGCTATGTCTTACATAATAGTGATTTCAAATATTTTTTTTCATGAGCAGAAAAATTAATAAGCCCAAGCTAATCTTAACTTCCAGAAGTTCAACTCTTTTCAACTTTAGGAATGTGGACAACTGATTACTGTCTGTGGGGAAAAAAAAAAAACCAAAAAACATAGAGGTTTTATGAGGAATAGCACAGAAGAAAGATTAAAAAAAAAAAAAAATCCAGAATTTACAATGAGGCAGTTTGAGATCTTTATTGAATTTGGGTCATATGTTGTGATTGGATTCTCCTGAGTGCTTTTGCTGTTTTAATTGCTTCAGTACTTTGGAAAAGCCGCTTTCTTTGTGATGCTGGAATATCGTTAGTAAAGTTAAGTAAGTCCTGCACTGATTTGGCCTGGCAACATTCATACTTTCTTTTCTTATTTATGCTTTCCCTACCAGTACATAATAAGCACAAGGACTTTTTGACAAAAAAAAAAAAAAAAGTTTCAGAAAATTAGCGATTTTCATGGCCTGCTAGAAGATATTCAAGGTGATCAAATTCTGAGCTTGTAAATGTAAATATTCATCCTGAAAACCTGATTTTTAAGGGCTCCAATCAGAGAACAAACATCCTGTGTAATTCATGTATCTAATCAAAGCTAACCAACACAGCCTGAATTTCAAATGTCAAATGTTTGCAGTAGGCAAACAACACACATAATTCTTCATCTGTGCATATTCAAAGAATCTCTGTGTGAATCAACACAAGTTACCCAGAGAAGTTTTATTCATCACAGTATTTACTCAGCTCTTGTGAGCAACACAGACAGCTGTAATACCAGGTTTCTGATGTTTTTTTTTTTTTTTAACTGACAGACATAATATCAACATTTTTGTCTTAATGTTTTTTATTGTTTCATCATCAAGAATATTATTCTTAGGGACCTAAGTACACAAAAAAGAAAACCTTTCTCTTGAAGAGATTTGTGTCTGTTCTCCTTGATTCAGCTAATCACACTTTCCTGTCATCTTTTGCAAGTGTATTTTGGTTTTCATCTGGTAAATTGAAATTTTAAGGTACTGGTGCGTTTTTGATGGCTTGAGGGTTTTTTCCACCTCGTTTCAGTTTAGCTAACTTGGTTTATCTGCTTTAATTCTGCGGTGTTTTGTATCCATTTCTAGTCTAATTCTGATGTCAATCTATATCATTATTACACCAGCCCTTAAATTTCTCTATTGGTTCTTGTTAAAACACCCCATTGATTTAAAGATCTCGTTACCTACCAGAGTATGTTCTGATTCTCTGACCTCTTCACACTCCTTGGTGGTGACTTCAGTTAATTGCATGATTATCAGATGATAATGTGGTAGCATTAAAATGAATTAGCATGTAATTACCGTTGTTCCCAAGGGAGTTTGGGTACTTAAAATAAAGCAGTGCATGTTATCTCATGAAAAGCATAAGAAGCAGTGTATTTCCCCTGGTATACTCAGATATCCACAGCTCTTGCTTTCTACAGTGAGTTCATGGTACAAAATCCTAGAGGACATTTGGGAACAGCTGATCAACATCTGCTTGTGCATGTTGGGTTATTCTTGTCAGTTTGAAAATCTTTAATTTTTGCAAGTACATGATAAAGTGATCTCATGTGATGGCATTTGGGTCGTCTCATTCCCTTAGGCACTTGTTTACTATAAATATTATCAAGATTAAACATTACACCCCATGCTGATGAGTCACCAAAAAATTGTTTTAACTGATCAAAATTACGAAACAATATTTAAAAAATACTAGTGGGGCAGTAACATTTCATAACTTGAGCTACGAATATAAAGCTGCTACAAGCAGAAAAAATGTTTAGCTTACTGGATATAGTGTTAATTATATCTCGTTTGTTTATCTGAAGAATTTACCTTCCAGGAGTTCCAGCGTCAAGGTGTTCTTATGCAGGAGTAGATGAATGGAATTCCTTCTGTCTCCACAGTAGCGTATTTACCTCTGTTGCACTGGAGAGTCTGGACAACAAAGCAGGAAACTAAAAGGAAAAACAGACTGTGCTTTAACATTGAATCATTTTCTAAATATTGCATTTTTCCTGCTCAGACTGTTTTCTCAAGAGTATGTCTGTCTTTCAGCTGATGACAGCATTTAGGAATTAAAAATGCATCTAGATTGGAAAATGGCACATCTGATAAGGACTGGTCTAACCCTAACTGCTTTCTTTTTGAGATAAGATCCACGGAGTCACAGCAGGAAGTTCTAGAACGGGGGGCAAAATGTAAGAAAACAAGGGAGAAACTAAGAAGTGTTTACTTGCACTGTTGTGCAATGTGTCATTAGAAAATCACTAAACATTAGGCTCCCAAATCCCATGCCTTTTAGTGGTGACTGTCTACCTGAGCAGGGAATGCTTTCTTCATCCTAGGACCCTGGGATCTACCTTTGTCAGGCATATTCTCTCTCAAAGATTCTTTAAAAGAATATTTTTGTCTTCCAGCCTGTTTGTTTGGTTTTGCCCATGGCAGCTCAGAAATGTTTAACAAAACCTTTCTGAAAAAAAACCCACACCACAGTTATGATATTTTGCATTTCGTTTAAATATGTAAATTTTTATATCTTCAAATTTAAAGAAACTGTGCCTTGTTTCTGTTTGATGCTCTTGTATGTTGCATGTATGTTGTATGCTTAAACTACTTCATCTGACTTCAAGAAACCAGGTTTGTAGGGGTGTCATGCAATTTTCATAATGATTTGACCAGTGAAGCTTGGGAGAGTTTCATGATAAAAACAGTCTTTTTGGTTCTTATCACAAACAGTGCAGCTGATGCTGCAATAGTGTATGTATGCTGGAGTGATGTATCATTTTTATCAGTCTAACTACATCAAGAGAAGGAGTTGGAATGTATTTTAGGAGCAGCACAGATGGGAATTAGCAAACAAGTGTTTAGAGGAATATCATAGTGTTTCCTAGGTATGGATTCTTCTGTCGTGTCAGGCTCTCCCTGGTCTGCTTTTCTCTCCCCGTAGCACAGTGATCAGAACATTCATGCAGATTGAAAGGCCTTTGAAACTAGAAAGGAGCAGAGTGGTGTGTTCAGAAGTTGCATCTCGAGCCTCCAGATCTGTGAACCCACCTGGGATGAGCCTGGTACCAAACAGAGAGAGCTTTGTTAACTCAGTAGTTGTGCCAGCACCTTAAGGAAGCTCCGACTCAACTATCAAAGGGCAATCCTGAGGAGTGAATCAGCGGAAAGTGTCCTGCTTGCCAAGTGTTTATTCCTGGCAAACGAGATGGCTTTGATGGCAGGGTTGTTTGTGTTGCTGCTTTAAATAACAGTACCTGTGAGTTTGCTTTTATGCCTCTCTTGGACATTTAGATGTATCAAACTGAGTGTGAGCTGAGACTTCACTACTATTCTGAGCCCACTTGGGCCTGGCAATAAATAAGTTTGCCAGTGAATTCTGGAAGTCTGACAGAGGGACTAAACAGAGTTTTTCATTAGATTCACATGTGTGTCTATCCTTTAGCTGTTCCTAGTGAACAGTTCATGTGATGAAAGAAATCTGGATTATGTTCTCCCATGTTCAGTTTTTTTTTTCCACCTTCTTGCCTTGTCAGAGCAAAGCACACCTATCTCAATATACAGCTTGATTTTAAAAGCTCACAGTAAAATCCTCTGCGAGCATATGGAAGGCGTGGATGCCGTCAGCACATTCCATGAGGAACAGAGCTGTCCAGTTTAACAGAGCTAATAATGTTCTAAAAATATTCAGTACATCCTTCAGGGTCTGCTAGGAAGGTCACTGTTGCTATAAAGTCGCTTTGAATTACGTGTACCAAGGACATAATTCATAACCAAGCGTTTTTGAACAAACCTGAAAACAGCCATCTTATTCCAGGAGTATGTAATTATTTGGGGTCAAAACTCTTAAGCAAGTGAGTAAACATTTAATGTACTTAGCATTAGGTGAGTGTAACATTATGGCAAAATGCAGGTGTGGCCAGAGACCATCTGTTCAGTTCCCAGGTGGGTATCTGCAGGAAGTCCTATCCAGTTTATTCGTGAATTTCCAGTGACTTTGCAGACACAGGAGTGAACATTTCCTGTGTCAGTGGAGACTTTCTTGCTGAGGTCAATGCACTGCTTGGAAATTGCAGCTCCTGGCAGGGTTGGGGTGTGAGGAAGTGGATGCTGTGATGGATCCATTAGATTTGCAGCAAAAGGCAGATGAAGGCCATGCAAGGCATTCCTCCTCTCTGAGGGATTATTTGCAATGCAGGCTATTTTCTCAGTGTTGTATTCTGTTAGTTTAAAATGCCACATACAAAGCAGACTTCTACTATAAAAGGGGAAAAGGGTAATCAACTTAATGACAACAACATTGAGAGGGAAATCCATTTCTGATCAAAGAAGCACAGAAAGAAATCAACTAAATACCCAATGCAGGCAAGCAGTAACATGAAGTTCAATAATTTTGGGGTTAATATACCCCCAGGCAGTAGCCCACCTACAGATTTTAAAGATTGGCAGGCCCGAATGTTACAGCTCAAAACAGTAACTACCAGAGATAAATAAAGTCAGAATTTATAACAGGCACTGGATAGGAAAAAAAAAACCCAAACAACTACAAAGCAGATAGAAGAAACAGAAAATTGCTTTGCAGTTTCAAGAGCTGCATTCTACACTCCAGAAACAAATAATTGTTCTCATGGGTGACTGTAATGTACTTCTGCAGTATAGAATTTCAAAGATGATAGAATGGTTAAAAGATGTTTCAGATAGAAAGAACTAAGGGTTATTCTTTTTTTTTTTCATTTATTTTAATCTATTAATTGGTTTAAGATGATGCCCAGCACTCCAGTTATTTTATAACCTGTTTCACTGACGAAGGAGAAAGTGGAGAGAAAGATCAGAAAAATCCTTTTCAGAGAGGCAGCTCTGGAACGATCCTGTACTCAAAATTAGAGAACGGATTCAGCTTTCTGGTTGTGGCACCCCTTGGCACCATCCTCTCTTAACAGTCCCTTTGCAGAAGTATTTTTGTTTCTCTGCTCAAAACAAGCTTAACAGGAATCTTGTGAGATCTTTGATTTCTTGAGGATGCCCAGATAGCAGATGAGGCCAAGATGACCTTTTTAATTTGTGCTTCCCTAGAAATTATCACTATTTTTTTTTTTTTTTTTTTGCTTCCTTCTTCCCTAGATATACTTACACTAAGATCCTTTTCTCGTGGTTTTTTTTTTTTTTTTCATCTTGTTATCTCATGTTAGAGAGCTACCAGCCACCCAAAGCTGGTTTAAATTCCCTGGAGGCTGAATCCCCTGGAGTACAGAATGACTTCCACATTCACAAAGTGACATTTGACTTCATGCTTTACTACCATCGAATCAGTGCCCTGATGTTCGTCCCTCTGAACAGAACGGTGACAAACTGACTTGTCTTACTGTCTTGTTTCTGGTCCCAAAGCAGCAGGGTGGGGGTATCTGTGCCGCTGGTGTTTTGATCTTGGTCCTGAATCGCACTTTAAGCAGGTTCAGCCAGATAAATGTTTGAATAAAACACCTTGCATTAGTAGAATATTAATCAGCACTACCTAGCTCATAAGTCTCTGATTAATTTTTTTTTTCTCTGAAATTTGAGAAGCTGCTTTGCCCAGTGTTTTGACTGCAAATGAGATTATTTGGAACCAGGAATTATTTGTAAGCTGATTTTTTTTTTCAACTTGTACCCCATCCTGGAATTTTAAAGCCCAAGCTTCTTACATTTTAATTATCCTTCCATCTTTTTTCTCCCCTTTGGTTACTTGTTGATTTGTGAAATAGGTACATCAAAATGTTTTGTGTAAAGCTTATTTCCTTCTGAGGTTTTTTTCCGTGGGCGATTCACAAAGATATGAAAGGCTTTTTAATGAGATTGTAAATACTTTAGATATTCTATACATTTTCAGAATGCCTGGATCTACTTTAAACATTAAATAATGAAAAAAATTTACGGTTTATTTCCTTCTTTTTATTCCTTTCATCCAATATAAGCCTTACATCTCATACACCTCTTAATACATGAAAACAATGCGAAGAAGATTCAAGCCAGTCAAACTTCTTTTAAAAATACCTGTATCAAGCTGTTTTCCTTTGGTCTATATCAAATCTCAAACAGCAATTTTTAATTCTTCTGGGCTTGCACGTGGATAAAACTGACACTTTCTTTGTCTGTATTTCTAGAAAAGACAGGGCTCAGTCCCCCGAGGCAAAGCCAGAATGCAGATGATTGCTTACATTCCAGTTCTTCGTTTTTTTTTTTAGTTCAAGCTTGCTTTTCTCATTACAGTCTCCCAGCAGCTTCTTTATTCCCATCAGGAGTCAAGTTTAAAACTATCAGACCCCACCAAGTTTGTGCTGGTTATGGCATCCTTCAGGACCAGGAGTGCCCTGTTTTGAAAGGCTTTTGGTGAAATATATTACAATGCAATAAATAAATTTGTAGTTTGGTTGGTGTTTTGTTTTGTTTTGTTTTTTCTGAGCTTATGGTGTAAAAGAGAAGAAAGCATTTTTCTTTCAAGAGTTGTACAAAATAGGTTTCAGAAACCTAGGAGACTTTAAATCACTGCCAAAGGTTGCTTTTTTAAAAAAAAAAAAAAAAAAAAAAAACAGGGAAAATCTTCTTTTTGTAGAATAATGCTGGGAGGTTTGTGTAGGACCAAGCTCCCAGACCTTTACCTTAACTGGCACTAAGAGCACGTAGGGGAGACCCAGCACTGCCAAAAGAGAGGGTTTTATTTCTCTTCTGGGATTCAAATGTCTCCCCAACAGATCTAGAAAGAGGCAAAGACTGCTACAACCCTGTTTTCTGAGCCATCAAAAAATAATTGTGTTTCTCCAGACATCATCAAAGAGATCTCTACTTGTTCAGTGGTTTGCTTTTTTCCTTCCCCTCTTATCAATGTCTTGAGAACCAAAAACCATGCTGCAAGTATGAAATGCAGTAATAAAACTGTAATTCTAGCAGCAAAAGCATTGGTGTTGAAACCAAATAAACTGGGCAAACCATCCCCCTTAAACATATTTAATCTAATTAAAATAGGTGCAGATAGAATCTGTGGTAGCACTGGGGCTGTTTTCTTTCCCTTCCATTCTTTCAAAAGAAGCTTGTTAAATGTTTTTTGCTTCTGGCTAATTTATTATCACAGCCTTTTTTTTCCACAGGATTCTGCCTTTCATTCCTGGTATATATTCCTTATTAGTACTCTGCAGTGGACTTTTACAAAAAATACTAATATGTGTGCTTGCATAGCATCTGTCACTTGGAATTCTATAATATAAATTCCACGGATTCTGATGGAAACCTAAACAGAATATAAATTTGCCAATGCAGGAGGCATCTTTTAATAATCTCTAGATTTTGTGAGTTTTCAGTGTTACTGAAATGTCTTTCAACCTTTTAAAAGAGAGGGACTTTCTGTAAAAAAAATTTCAGGTTGAAATGGAAGTATTTCCCTGGATTGTGTCCCCTCATATTAAAATACATTAGCCCTTTATTCAGCAAATAGACTTGATTTGGTTTTTTTTTTTTTTAAGCATTCATTCTAATGCTAAAAACCTATGAAATTCAAGTTTCTTTTTGTTTTATCAGTGTAACTAAACTTTAATTCACTCTTGCCCGCTGTGGCTCCTAAATCCCAAAGTAATCAATGGAGCCTCCTGTGAAATGAACTGAGAAAAGTTTGCCGTTTTATGAGCTCACTCCATGTGCAAGACATCTCGTTTGGAACACTTAGTAAACTCCCCTCTAATGAAATTTAACATTTGAAAACGGGACTGCTTGTTAATGGTCCAAAAATAGAGCAGACCCTTCTGGAGTCAATTTGCCTACAAAATGCTGTCTCTTGAAGTCTTCTTGAAGCGACTGCTTGTCTTTGTCTATCAGGAATATCAGATGTCAGTCTGTGAGGATTAATTGTAAGAAATCTTGCATTTATAAAAATTACAGTGCTAACCCCGTAAATTAACTGTCAAATGTATACCTTCTAAACCTGTGTCAAATAAGCTTTAATAGGATATATGCAAATCCCCAGAATGCAAATCGGAAACTGTCAGATTGCTGATGTCTTTTCAAACCTCCTCCCTTCTCTTTCGTAATTTTGAGTCAAGGGGAAAGAGTTCTTAGCAAACTGAGGCAGTCTCGAGGGGCACGTGGGGGATGAAACACAGCTGGCAATTCCGTGGCACCACGGTGGAGCATCTTCTCTGTGCCGGTGTGTCACATGTGTGACGTGTAAAAAATAATGAAGCAGAGAGAAGGTGACATTAGAGGGGAAAGCGTGTCCTGTGGGCCCATGAAATAAGGATAATATTGCAGAAAGAGAAAAGGGGCTGCTTATACCTTGATATTGTAACCCAAGCAGGATTCCAACTTAAAAAATGCTGTTTATTATGAAATTGTTAAGGTACAAAGCATGCATAGCACTGAGGGCATTTTTATGGTAAAGCACTTTAGGATTTTTATTAAATATAAGCATCTTATGCTTCAATTCATTCCTGAGAAGCATTTTTTATTTTTTTTTCCCCGTCCATGAGCTTCTGAGATTTTACATTTGACACTCTGGAATTAATAGGCCAGCTGGTAGGTTGGTTTAGGCCACTGGAATGCTGTCACTTTTCAGAACGTTGTGATAGTTGGAGGGTGCAGCTCAAACAGGACACAGACTACATCTCTGTCTCTCAGCAAACTTGAAGTAAAGAGTGAATGTTCCTTCGTGGTGATATATTTTCTAGAGTCTGTTTTAGGGAGAGGTAGGAGAATACCAGATCCTTAATTGTCCTGACTTTGCTCTGACATACACAAAGTCATACGTTTGATTCGTTCTGTGTCTAAATTAAGAGGGTGAACCGTCAAGTTATTCTCAAGGCAAATTATATGGAACAAGTAACACTATAAACACCTCAGTTTCATGTCTAGAAGCCACAGATCTTGACTCTGAAGCTTTGGGAAATGTCTGGGTACAAGAGTGTCCCTGCCATAATTTACAGCCAGGAATGCTTTATTTTATGGGTAGCAGGACTTCACCTGGACATCAAAGTCTGGAAGAGCTCTATCAGGCAGCAGAAAACCCACTCTCCCCTATTTCTGATTTCCCAGACGTTTTGCATCCTGCTTTTTCATACATAAAGGGAAGGAAATAACACAAGGACCTCTGCCTGCATCTGGCTATGCAGAGAAATGTAGATCATTTTGGAGTAGGTTTCCAAGTGTAAAACTGGAGAGGAAGCAAAGATTGTACAGTAATATGTAGTTTCAGAGCCAGCCCTAAACTGCCTGAATTGGAACTGAAATGGCAATTTCATAGCCCAATTCTCAGCAAAGATAGTATATCTAAAAAATATCCCAGATAATCATCATCTGGCGTGAAACCTTGACCTGGGTGTCTGCAGACTCGTCCTTCATCAATGCAGTGTTTTTATGACCATCCCTGTCTGCAAATTCTTGTTCTTGAGGGTTTTTTAAGTTAGTAGGACATACAGGGCTGGAGAATGTCTTCTTGGATTATTATTACTATGTAACATTATTTAATCTTTTGAAATCTTGCTGACATGAAGAATGATTTTTATTCTTGCCCTGGGACCTGCCTAGCATCTCCTCAGCTGGTAAATAATAATACCAATGTGTGACTGTGTTAGTGTTGTAGGGACACCAGATTTACCAAGCGACTTAATAACACTTGCAAAAGAAAAAAGAAAAAAGACCAGTCTCAATGGACTGCAACTTTCTCTGAAAACCCTTGTTAAACTCTCTCCATTGTAAACTTCCTCTAAGGTCAGGTTTGGAAGCATAAGGAGCTGTTTCATTACTAGAATTTCCAGTAAAAAGTTAAACCTCAGAAAACTGATGGCAGTTGTTGGAGAAAGCTGTAAGAATGTTTCTCATAACGGTGTTTAGGTCTAACTTAAAATAATAATAAATTAAAATCTACCCTTTGAGATTTAAACTTGGATTTCAAGTTGCTTGAAAAGCTCAAACTTGCTGATATACCTTAAATATTCAAGACAACCAATTTTAATGTGAACCCTTCTAGTTCTGTCTTTGCAGTGACCATTACTGGAATTTTTATGCCTTATTCAAGTGTTGGAGTTTGAAAACTTCTGTTTTAAATTAAGGCAATTCATAGAAATTAAATGATGCAAAGCCCAAGGTACATTTTTTTGTGCAGTGTATTTGTCAAAACTAGAAATGGAACCGTGTGAGTCACTGGATTTAATCGTCACAACAACTCAGTTGGTTTGAAGATAAAAAGCAGGACAATCAGCATCTCATATAAACTGGTATGCAAAGAGACAAAAAATTTTAAATGTTCATTAAAGGCTTCATTCTCTCTTACTTGAAACACAGGTCACATTTGACCCTATGCTGATATATGTTTCATATTGAGAGAAACCTTTTTCATAGTTCTATTTTAAAAAAAGATTTTGGAGAAAAGATGAATGAATAACAATACACTTCCATTAACATTTTTGTCTTCAGATCAGTTCACCTTTGAAGGTTGTTGGTATTTTTTTTTTAGAAGCTATTGTTTGCTAGTAAGAATGAGGAGCTGAATCCTTTAATAAGCATATACTTGTATGTATAAATATTTCTAATTCCTACTTTCAACAAGCACTTAAATTGCTTTTATGTAAATATTGCCATTTATTTTGCATGCAGTTGCACGTTTTTGAGTACTTTCAAAATATAGCCTCTATTTAAAACCGTTCCCTGGAAGGCAAATTCCATTCCATACTTCAGAAAGTTGGGCGAGTTGAAATCCTGAAAATTTCTGTATTTATAAAAATACAATAATTCCTTTCTCTTTTGAAATCTTACTTGCTGAAGTTTAAATATACTGCTGATGTACCCTCTTAACGCTGCAGTTTCTGATATATTTGAAATCTAGGAGACTGAACCTCTGTGACTTTTCTATTCTATTCTTCCCTTGAAAGGCTTTTCAAAATATGAAAGTTTCAATGTTTGATTGGAAATACCTGAAGTTTTCACATAGATTTAAAAATTAGAAGATCCTTTCTTTCATCCCAGTCCCAAATGTCTATTTTTTGCCTCCCTTTTCTTTGGTTCTAGCGCTCATCAAACTGCTGGAATTGCTCCTTTTCATTGAGGTCTACAATCGAACTCCAGCTATAATTGAACTGCAGTTGCATTTTAAGTGCAACTTCATGTTTCTACCAAGAAACATGACAGAACAAAGTTTCTCACAAGATGATTTTCCCAAAAGTTTGCTGAAAGATTGGAAGATCTTGCAGTTCAGTCCTGTGTGCTACGAAACACCAGCATATACGTAGCATTAATTCAAAATAGGTTATCCACCTGTTTCCTGTAATTGTTCCGGGATACTTGGTTTTGAAAAAGTGCCAAATGCTGCAGCAGCTTGAGAACATATCAACATAAATGTATTCCCAGACTGCAGGTACTTCAGGTACTTGACTGTGATCAAATAACTTTTAATTTGTCAAGTAATCAGCGGCAGAGACAGAAATAAAATGAGGGAATCTGTGATTCGAACCCCCCTACTGCCACTTCTGAAATGCATTCTTGAAAACAAACCCTGACTGGCAGAATACTTTCTTGTAGGGGCTCATAGAGTAAATTGTTTCACCATCTTTGAAAATGCTCAGTTCGTATGTCAGGTGTTTGCTGCTCATCTTTCCACAGATCATTAGGACGTGAATTGAGAGGAGTCCTCCTTTCCTCCTCTTTGTTTTGATTTCCTCTACTCCAGCTCCCCTCCTCTGATGATTAACTTTCGAGGCTGTCTCTGGAGGGATCGTGTGGAATGCAGCTTGTGCAAAGTTCTTGGAGAATTAATGAAAGCATTCTGTAATCTGCAGAACTCGAGGTGTACTTTGAGGTGGTTTTAAGTCTTGCTTTTCTTTGGAGTGCTCACAACTTTGACTGTTGGCACTGACGTGAAGAAAAACACTTTATAGGTCTCCAGATCCCACGTCTCTAAATTGCACTTTCTGAAAAACTGGCAATTTCTGTGCTCAACACAGAGGTTGAGTGCAAGGCTGTAACTCAGCTTTGGTTTTCTGTTGATGACATAAACCACAGAAGCTTGTTGGTTTATGAACAGCAGCAACAATAATACACAGAGGCTGAATTATTGCCTGGGTGTTCAATTAGGCATAAAGTGGAGTTGCCCACAACCCGAAAATAATAGATACTTGTACTTTCCAATTTAATTGTAAACAGCTAAATGAAGATTACTTAAAAGTGCAAGAAATGAGTTGCATAAAATCAACATACTGCCTGAAAAAAAGTATGTGGCTAGTTTAGACCAAAAAAAATCAAATTATATTTAATAACTTTTCTATTGGCACCTTCTTTCCTTCTTCTCTGTCTTCAGCTAGGAGAAACATTTCCAAAAAAAAAGGAATTCAGACTAGCACTGTATATAGCTGATGCTGAGCTATCCTTCCTCCAAATACTTTGAGACGATTGGTGACATCACAGGGGCACCACCTAAAATTAGAGCCACCTCTACAACTGCATGAGGTGATGAAATATAACATCTCCCTGGGAATATTCTTTCCCAAGTTCTTTGTGCTCCTGCACAGATTCCTGAACCAGTAGGTAGGAAATAAGTGACATTTGCCAAACAAAATCCAGTTCTTAACAAAGTTATCTTTTATACATCCTGGCAGCAGTAAGAGGAAGGGAAAAAAAAGGCACTTTTTTTTTTTTTTTGGTTGGACCTTATTATCTTCAACTTAGGTGACAAATATGCAACAGGCATAGCAGAGCACTCCTAACAGAAAATCATCTCGAAGTAGAATTTCAGTGGAAAAATGAATTTTATGTGATTAATGCATCTTATCCATGAATTCTCTCAGTATGGGACTGTTCATATAGTCCCTATTTGGACATGAAAGTCTCTTCTTTCATCATTATTTGCATAACACAGTAAGGAAACCTTTGAATATTCTTTCATAACATGAAATTTATATTATTTATACTATATGCTACAGTGCTTCTGTTTGCCACTAGTCACTGTGATATTAGTTACTAAACAGGCAATGAGATTTTTCTGTGAACTTTTTACCACCTGGAATATTTGTTGAAGGAACTGAGCATCTCAGTCACCAAAATACAGGTTTGATTAGTAATGTCAGGGTGTTATATGGTTGTGTTGAACCCCACCTCTAGTCAAATCCATAAATGGAAATAATTCATTTACTTATACTATGTACAAAAAACCAAATGATGAGATAAATTTATGAAAGACAACTGAAGAAATGAAACAAAAAAAAAAAAAACCCAAACCACAAAATAAACCGTGCTGCTACCACTTGAGTAAATGATTTATATCTGTATCACTCTTTACTCCCTTTGTCAGGCTGACTTTTCTGCAGAATCCAGACACATGGTCACATTCTACCTTTTTGCCCACCTGTGCTGCATTCTTTGAGGAAGGGTATTTTCTACAGAAAAAACTTTGACCTTTATAGTTAATGATCTTTTGGGGCTCCTCCAGGAAGTCTCAATTTTTTTATTTTTTTTTTCCCTCCCTCTAAAGTATTTATTTCTTCATTATTCAGGTAACAATCTGGAAATTTATCTCAACTAAAACGAGCCTTCTTTTCCACTGCTTCAGTGCTGCAAACATCATTTTGCTAGACAAGTTGTCATCTCATGAAATCTGATCGTTTTTAATTTTCCTCAAAGAGCAGCAGTGCCCCCCTCCCCACATCCCCTGATGAGTCACGGTGAAGCGTCTCACTCAGCTTTAGATTTGATGTCAACTGTTACATTAACAGGCAGAGTTAGGACAGATATTTAAGTGGAATAATGCATAGAGTTCACCCTTCACTGAAACTAGACATGACAGTAATCAGCAGCTTTCTGAGGCAGCCACAAGCACTGAGACCTTTCTTGCAGTCCCTGTAACACCTGCGAGCCACAGTCATTAGGAAGGTGTTGTGTGAGAAGCTGTAAACATCAGCAAAGAAGCATGGCGATCTAAATACAAATTAATATCTTCTTGGATCCAGACAGAGAGAGATTCTTAATAAAACGCTGCAGGACAGGAGGAGTTCTAGTTCATCAAAGCCGGTGGCAACGTTTGGTGGCTCAAAAAAACTGAGAGGTTTAGGGATTACAGGGAGGTGCTTTGGTCTTGTAGCTTTTTGGCTTTTTACACAACACATGGAACAGCAGAGTAGAAAGGTAGCGAAGTGGAAAGCCTGAAAGGGATTTAAAAAAACAAACTTAGTGCTGGAGACAAGCATATGCTGTGATGAGGGGAGGAAGGTAGGCAGAGAAAGGGAGCTAACAGCAGCATGGGAAGAGAACTGGCACGGTCAGAGCAGTGAAACACTGAGACAATCTTTGTACTGTTTGAATGGGACAAGAGTGTGTTTTTCAAGAGGCCAGGAAAAGGATAACGCTGTAATTGAGATGAAAAGTGTTGCACGTCTGAGGGGGAGCATCGCCTGTTCAGACTGAAAGGAAAGGCCATACCTAAAAAAAATGTTATGCAGAAAACATAGCCCAGATATGGCACTGACAGACAGCATTGTGTTGTTGTGATTGAAAAGGGAGGTAGGGGGGAGAGGAAGTGGGTTGGAGTGGCAGGGAGAATTATAAGCAGATTAAAAGTTCTTGTTTATGCACAAGCAGATACAGCACAGTGAGGGTGGGGGGGAATGTGTGCAGTTGTAACAGCACCACAGAATAAGGGAGAGCACTATGCTGGCTTCCAGGCTGCCTCTCCTTCATTAAATTTACATGTGAGAACAACAGGTGCATTAAAACATGCTTTTTAGCAGGATATAAACTAATGATGTGGACAGATTTGTGGACTAACCAAAATCTATGTGGGAGAGAGAGGTCCATGGTCCCTGTCACCTGCAGGTTGAACACTGGCCAGTTGTACCCTGGAGTAAAAAAGGTGCTTCATTCTTTTTGAGATTTCAGGTGATAATGCTGAAATGCTAATTTAATGTCTACCTTGCCAAAAGAGAAAAATATCTAATAAACTGGAGAAGATTTTTTTCCCACCTTTTCCTTTTCTGTAATAGTTGCATTATTTTAATGTATTCAGAGCACTGGTCTCTACCCAGCAAGCAGGGAGATATTTTCTGCTTCTCTTTAAGTCATACTGAAGAAATAAGGACCAGAGTTTATTACAAGAATGATTAGAAATATTGTGGTTGTCATTAAGGTCACACTTTTCCCAACACCCACCATCAATGTAACCTGCTGGAAGTGATTCTTCAATTAAAGTACTCAAAAGAAATCAAAAAAAAAATTGAGAAATTACCCGGTTAGGAGTGAACTGCGTCACTGCCTTCCAAAAGAACACAAGAGTTAGGAATATTCTCAAGGGTTAGGGACTGAGTGCCTGAAATCTGAGAGAAACAGCATGCCTCGCTTCTATTTAAAAACTTTTTTATAGCATTATAAGGCTGACTTTTGGACAAACAGATCAGTTCATGTAAGTTCAACATAATTTTCCTTATATATTTTTATCATTTTAGTTCTCTGTCTCAGAATATCAGTCACACTGATTTATAGATAATTATTAGTAGTTCACAATGTATGGAGAATCCAATTTTTTTTGTGTGTGGGTGGTTTTTTTTAGTGTGGAAGCTTTAGAAAATGCTGGGCTCGTGTGACTGAGGCTTTTAATATTTGTTTTTAAGTAATCTTTGGTTTTGGCACACATCTCTCTAGTGTTTAACAAGGCGAGTTATTTGCAGGGCCTGTAAATAAGAGGTTTTGGAAATGTCAAAATACGTTTGCAAGTGCAACCAGGCTGGTTCCTGCTACAAACGGAGAGAATCATCAAGAAACACTTATATTTGACTATTGGGTATTAATGGCCTGCAATTCCTTCCAAGGCACAGGTAAAGTCATGCATTACAGGAACCACCTGAAGCAGTTTGATCATGAGAGTTCTGACTTGCCGTGATGAAATGACAGCATTTCCAACCGGAAAGGATTTGGGGGTTTGCATTTTAGGGATAGTAACGTTTTAGCCATTTCCTTCCTTTTGCCCCACATGAGGAAATTTCAGTGCTCATTGGAAAACTGATAAACCTCATGCAAGTGTTTGGAGAGTGAATGAAAAGTAGGGCAGGAAAAACCCTGATATTATATCAAAGTCATTACAGGATCAGCTAGGCAAGGTACTTTTCATCGAGTCCAAACTCAAAGCAGATGCTTTTGTAATCTGGACCACGAGATAGCTTTTTGAAAGCATAAATAAAAAGCTTCTAAAATATAGATTAGCAGAACCCAGTCATCATCCCCTTAAGTACGTGGTAGACCTTTCTAACTAGGTGTATAAGATATATTCCTTGTATTAAATGTCACAGTAGCTAAACAAGCTAATGCAACTGAATAACAAAGAATAAAAGTAAATGTCAGGGGATACTGTAAAGCTGCTATTTATTTTTTCCCTGGGCTCCTGTAATGTCATAATTGTAAAAGTAAACTTGAGAAGGTTAGTTGATAGAAACCCTAAGGAGAAATAAGAGGTCTCACAATATTCTTCAGTGTGTATGAATTATATAGAACATAGTATTGTCCTTTAGCCTAAAATAACCTGAAATAACTCATGAAACATTAAAATATTGAAAACCACCAAGAGATTTTTGTTCTGTTTTTCCTTCTTAAAAGCCTAGTATTTGATGTTAATAGTACAGAGTGTATTTGGCTACGTACTGGCATCTATGGCAGGGTCACTTTGTCTAGCAAATAACCTTTCAGAAGTTGTTTAGAAGGGTAATCTTCACAACAGACTTTTTAAAAAGCTGTTACATTAATGTTTGCAGCAAGCAGCATTTTAAAAAGTGCCTTTCATCTTCTGCCCATTCTGTAAACATTCATTGACAAGGAATGTAGTTCTGATGAGTTCTCTTGAGGCTGCCTGGCTATTCCTCCACCACAGAACACAGTTTTCTTACCACTGGATAATGTTTGCTGTACTAATGACAGCATGAAGACATACATGTTTTTCTCAGAGTTGCCACAGTTGAAGAGAAATTCTCTTCAAAGGTAACCTGGTTGGGCCTGAATGTGTATTTATAGATTTCAAGACCAGATCTTTTAGAAGCAGCAATTGATTGAAGCATCTTCCACCTTAAATTTTGATTAACTTTTACTTCATGTTTCCAGTTGTCTGTAGTTAATTAAAGGTTGACCTAATGACCACTGACATCCACTAGACTGATTAATAAAATCCATCTGTTTCAGAGCAGAGATGTGCAATGTCAGATGTATCTGCAATGAGCTTGACTGTGAAAGGAAGAAATTGGAGAAAATGCTATTCCAGGTGTTAATACCTATTTTTCATTTGACAAGACCCAAAGATTTCTTTTTGTGAGAAACATGATGGACTGTAGAAATAAGTTATTCTTCCCAGATTGACATACTTTAGTTCTGGATACTTTCTCCAGTGTTACATTGGTTTGCACTGAGCAGTTTTCATGCAAATATTCGAAATGTTAGTAATTCTGTTTTAATAGATCTGGTTTGAATTGTTTATTTAGGGTCTGATGCACTGTCATCATATCACTAATGCTGTATAAAGTGTTCACTGCAAAGAGATGGAGAGTGTTAAAGAGACATGTTTTCCTGTTAAAGATTTCAAGGTATCAGAGCTAGTAATTAGCTGACAACATTATGAGATACTCTCAGGGAAATTCACTTTAGTTGCCCTTTCTGAGGCAGATCTATTTTAAATTTCACGCTGAACTGATATTTCTGTTTGTCTGTTGTGGCCATTACTCACTGTATTGGCATTAGCAAATCTGTTGTGGATCTGCCAGTTATTGTTCCAGCAGAAAAAAGATAAATTACTAATAATCTGCTAAAGGATAATTGTTATCCACAAGATGTCCATTAGTAAACTTCCTTCTTCTTAAAGAATGACAGATGGAATTAAAATACAGTTAAAAAAGATATAATGGCTATAAACACACAATTTACTCCACGCTGGAATAAAATATAAATAAATAAATAAGGCATCTCAGGGCTGCTTAGACAGAGGGATTTTTTCATCACTGCCTGAATGTTCAGTGCCAAGTGTTAACCAGAAATCAGTGTTTTCATTGTGGCTTCAAAAGGTATTTAGCAAACTTGGCAATTGAATTGCTACTTGCAGGACTCCTTCAGTACAAAATCAGTTGAGCCAGAAATATAATACATCATAGGAGCAGTTCCAAAATCATTTGAGAGGACTGATCTGGATAATGGAGGGGTAGAATAAGAGATTTCTGTTTGCACAACTCTATCTGAAATGTATATGGTTCAACATTTTGAATTCAGCGAGTTGCTTAAGCACATGAGTAACTTCAGCTGCAGTTGTACTGATTTCAAAAAATAATATGCTTCCTTCAACTGGCTTATCTAGGTGAATATCTCCTCTGGAATAAACATTGCAAAGGAATTTGAAATGTCCTGGAAATACAGAGTCCTCCTATCCTTATGGAAGTTCATATTGATTTCTTAACAATGTGGCAACAGGAGATCTAATTCATTGTGATTTATTTCCCATCTTCTTTAAATGGTGGATTTAATATATTCTGGGTTTGCCTATTGGAAAATCTGTTTTCCTGTTTGTGTTCATGTTCAAAGTGCTAATTTTCTTAGATTAGTGGAAAACAGCAATTAGTAAGACAGATGCTAAAACGAAGGTATTCACTGGCTTACACTGCAACACTAAGGGTTTCATTTATTTCTAGTTCATAGAGGTTTGATATCTGATACATGGAAGTTTAGGTAGAAGACATACAAATAATAAGCACTACAAAATGCATAAAAACATGGGACCAAAAGCCATGACTCATGAGAAACCCATTTACCTCCTGCAAGAAGAACACTTAGCAATCATCCTTCAACCTTTTGGGAACTGTGCACACCTGAAAATATATGACTAGAATACATAGCCTTGTAAATGCTACAAGCTTTTTACCTTACAATTACAGCATGTTTAAAATTCTCTTTAATTGCTTCGTGGATTTTATGAATATGGCATTTTTATGGAATTGATCTGATTTTGAAATTGCTAAAAATTGACATAACTTTGATTCAAATACCGCTATTACTGATTGACAGTGACACAAAAAGAGAAAGAAATGGTTAAATAAAATTAAGAAAGGTACATTGTGCTTAGTAGAAAGAGTTTTACCGTTTCAGATGATCAACTGAGCGATAGAGGATTACTATTACTAAATTACTGTAGTGGTCACATATACCTAATGTTATCTGCTCCAAAGATAACCTTAATTTATGAATCCTTTTTCAAAGACAAAAATAGATTCTTTTTTTCTCCCTGAATAAGGCAGTGTTAGATGCTTTCAGACTGGGAATACTACTTTCTTCACTGCATTCATTTTTGTCCTTGTATACCCTTCAGGTTCCAGACAGATTATTGCTTCCATCAGAAAAGGGATTTGATTAATCACCAGATCATATGTTTTATTCAAAACCAGTGCCCTCCATCCTTCATTCAGAGTAAATTAATGAAAAATTCACATAATTTGTGCAGAATATTTTAACTGCTTTTTCTTATTATTTTATTTATTTTTTTTTTTAGTTTTGTTTGCAGCCTCAGAATAAAACCTAAAAATCAGGAAAGAGAACTACATTTCGGGCCTTAATTTTTGAAGAGTGGGTTGAAACGAAGCTACATTTTATCAGATTCTCTTAGAGAATTAACTGGCAACAAAAATGAGCTTTCATAGCAAAGCACTTGGGGGTTTGGAACATCCCTCGCTTGATTTTCCCATCCCACACACAACACAATGTGTTTTACTGAGCAGCCTGTCTTAAACAGTAGCAATGTCTCTCAGCTTAATTTCTCATAAATTTTCCTTCTGATAAATTATGAAGATAGGTATTTAATGTCCATATTCAACTTATCTGTATCTTGAAGTGAAGAAATGCACTTTATTTAGTCAAATAAACCAAAGCTTTTAAGATGCCTAAAGCTGAGATCATCCACAGTATCCTGAGGTGTGTAAATTCAAAGTGCTCCAGGTGCAAGGAAAGCAAAACAAGTTGAGCTGCCCAAAGAGACCAGTCTCTTCAAAAACCTGTTAATGAAGTATGTTCCTTAGCTGGACAGCTGGTTTACCAGAGCAAAAAAAAAAAAAAAGGGGTGACTCTTGCACCATGACTGACACTGCATGTTGCTTGAAAAGTAGTAGATTAAGTATTGCTTTTAATTTTAAGCAAAAGGGCTTCACTGAGCTACAGCACAGTTTTGTCTGTCATTTAATTAGAAAATAATCGTTCCTCCATAAAACATTGACACTCATGAGTTGAAAGTACTTACATGAAACATGGGTGTTCCTTAGAAATCAATGTTTAGCTTCTGTTGACTCTGCTAACCTGGAATTTAATCACCCTTTTTCTCCCTGGCAGATACCAATTGTGAAAATAGTAGTTGCTCTTAGTGCTGTAGTTCAGGTAGTGAAGGGAACTTTCAGTGCCCAGAAGAGGAGCTGTGGCTGAGAAGTGACTTGTGGGTCCCTTGCATCAGTGTCATGGAACCACAGAATATCCTGAGCTGGAAGGGACCCACCAGGATCATCAAATTGTCACTATGCTTTGTCTTAAAATAAGAATCAGCTTTACCCTTTGCCTGCTTGTGAAATAATTAGTTTTGGAAAGCGGATGAGTATGAGCGAATCTTTTGAATATGATCAGCTCAGCCAGGTCACTGAATGTGCAATAATAACATTTTGTGACTGTTTTATGAAAGCCTGTAAGTTATTTTCCTGCATCTGCTGGACTGGAGCTGTTGCCTTGATTGAAACATCGAATGGTTAACAAGAGTTACTCACAAAGTTTCTCCTCACAGTTGTCTTGAGACCGAGCAGAAAAAAAAAAAAAAAGCACTAAAACTAGTTATGGATCTCCCCACCACCACCAGATTGATGGGATTGTTTGATATTATAAACCAGAACAACTGGAAAGACACCTTGGTGGGGAAGTCTGATATGACAGGCATATCAAAAGAGCTGATTTCTGGTTTGGGTTTGAAGGATAGGGCCTAGGGGAAGGAGAAAAAGACAGGAGAGAGTCAGGGAGGAGAAAGCAGCTCTGGGTCTGCTGACAAAAGAGGGTCATGAAACTGATTGATTTCAGGAGACAGATGTTTTTCTTTACGTTTTAATGTAATTAAATATTATCTGTTATCGATTAGATTTGAATTTATAATTTTTTTACCCGAGTGGTTTTTATTATTTCTGCATTTTCTATGTGGTTTTAAAGACTTTGATATGTGCATTTGTGCAGAGTATGTGCTGAAAGAAAAGCACTTCCCGTGTCCTGAGAAGATATTAAAAAGGATATATTTTAATAAAACATCTCAGTTTACTAAGTTGAGGGGAATCAGAGAAGATTTATGTGAAAATAGGAGTCTAAAATGATGATGCCCAAACTGAAAAATATTAGCTCCCATTTTCCATTTGTAGATGCATAGTAGAAAATAAACCCCTCTTGAACTAAAATTCAGTTGAAGTGGTTGATATTCCTTGGCTAAGGTGTTTTTATAAATGTCCTTTTGAAACAGCATGAGAGGATACAAACAAAATGGTGTTTGTTAACATACCTATGCTTAGAATGAAAGTTTTGTTTGCAAATAATTGGGAAATGTATCTGCATCCAAACTGAGAGAGAAAGAAAAAAAAAAAAGTTTTCTTAAAAATACAGATGAATATTTGAGGTCTGCACATTTGAGGGTTTGCATAGTCACATATAAAATCTAAGAGGTTTTAAAAATCAAATTGAAAGGTAATTAAAAAATTTAAAATAAAACCCCCCAAATATTATATTTGGTGAGCATCCAAAATCCATGTGTCAACATTATCATTCTTTGGAAAGAAAATATCAAAGTAAATGCACTAATTTCAGCAGGGAGTTTCCTTTAAATACAATTTGGTAATGTTAGACATGATGGAAATTTCACTTGTTGCCCGTTGTTCTGTTGCTTTTAATGTTCTTAAGCACTTCCAAAACTGACCTAAAGGAATCTTGCTGTCTAAAGCTTGTTATAATTAACATTCTAACCATATTATATTAATAATTACCCCATTAATATATACCCCGATGATATGGACCAAAGAAATCAGTTTGTAGAGATTTCCTTCAGAATGTCCAGAGGATGCTTTTCTGCAATGATTTCACCCACCCAAAATTTAAATACTCTCTAATAAAAATTAAACATTTAGTGATTGCTCTTCATAAAGGAAAAAGTAAATAGTCCTATTTCTTCTGTTCCTGGGATGTTGATTTTGCCCAAAGTTTTAGAACTCAGCAGCAAAGTTTGTCCACCCATTGATAACCTGTTTTTTCTCGAGGACTTAGAAGTGGTTGTTTATTTTTTGTACTGTTGTGGTTTTGGGCGGGGATTGTGCATATGAATTTACATTCTTGCTTTTCTATGAAGAAAAGCCCTGAGATATGTGAAGAAAAACAAACAAACAAAACAAAAAGAATTACTCTTCATTAGTTAATTTTACATCTTCAACCTTTAAAAAAGCCACTTAGCTATGAAAAGAAACAGTTTCAGACAAGGAGGGATGCTGTAGTTCTCACTGAATTAACAATAAGATTGTATTTGGTTTCATTAATGCCGAATTAGATCCATGTTTAACCAGCTGATCAGACAAACACCTACTAGCACCCACACAGATAATAGGTTAGATGGAGAGTAAACTTTCTTCTATCTGTTAGCAAACCACAGAAAAATTGCACTGCATCAAATCTTTGCTCTCTATCCCGTGTATTTGTGTGTTCACCCAGCTGAGCACAACCACCTGTTCTGCCTCCCTGAGCCCTTCACACCATCTGACAAGTCATTCTGCCTAATGGTGAGAAATGAAGAAATGCTATTTTTAGTTAAAAATTAAGCTGAAGAGCGCCCTAGCATTACAAACCAGTAGAAGCTGATAAAGTGCTTTGATCATGAGTTGCTTTTACAATCCTTTAAATTCAAACAAGATGTTAAAAAAAAAAAACCCAAAAAACAACAAAACACTTCAAATAAAAAAAAACCACACCAGCAATAATAATATCCAACCCATCATTTAGAAAGTGTGAGAATGACTATTTCAATGAAAAAGTCCACTCAAAACACATGGGAATCATTTCAGTGCTGCCTGTCCTGAGCAGTGTGTTGAAAACTTTGCCCTGCTGTATTCTGAGATCCCCTCCATAAATAAAACTCACATTTTATTTAACTGTTATTATTTTACTCAAATTCTTCCACTCTTTCACTTCGAATAGGTTTCCTAGGCTGATCTTCAAATTCTCACCCATTAATGAAAAGCTGGAAAACTGGCATCTTGGAGACTCTGAAAGAAGATAGGAGTTTAGGAAACAGCAGGACGCTCTTCTCCCTTTTGCATGTCTTCTCTCCCAGGGGGGACTGTGTGCAATTTCTCCACGTTGCACAGGCAGGACAAAAACACGGCTCTTGGTAACTGTGGAACACTTTGGCCTGCAGTACTTTTGATGAACTCTGTCTGTATTCAGTCAGAATGAATTCTAAATGTGCCAGCTTGTTACTGTGTCAGAGAGGAAATACCATTTGGAGTCCAACAATATTTTTTTGTCTTACATTCATGTATTCGATATTACACGGGTTTATTATTTTTTAAGGGTGGTTTTCAGAAAGCAGCCCTAAAACTTCTTCTTCTTAGAGCTTAGGGTGGGTTACCCTCATAAATTTTTATGTTTAGTCCTCAACTAGTGTTTCACAGAACTTCCCAAAATTAAATGATGTTTCTAAACAAGTAATTCAGCTATTTATGAGGGGTCTGTCTCATACTTTTCTGAACCAGAATTATTACTGTAAGTGTTCCTGATTTCTATTTCCACTGACTTCTCATTTCCAGGAAGGGAAATTTGAGCATATTTCTGCACTTTTCTCAGTGTGCAGAAACATTTTTAAGCAACTTATGCAAAACTTGGATGAATCCAAACAGAAACCATCTTCATGTTTTGATTATTCTCTCAGTAGCTTTAGCTCAGCTGTCCTGCCACACTCAAGCCCCACCTTCCTCAAGGTTTTGATACAGCAGGTGGTGGTTTTTTCTTTTTTCCAAAATAAATAAGGAAAGAACTTTTTACTCCTAACTACCCTTCCAGTTCCTTTGTTTCCCTGGTGTTGGTGCCGTGTCTTGATTTTCACTAGCAGTTCTTGCAGCCTGCTATCTCCTCGTTTGGAGCCACTCTGCCTTTCCTCGTGGCCAGGCTGCTTTGATGTGTACAGTGGAAGTTAATGAGCTCTCCCAGTTCGTGCTGGTCTGCTGCAAAATCCTCGTAGAGTCTGAGGAAGCTGATTTTACTTAAAAGTCCAACCCCATGTGGAGTGGAAATCTTCTGAAGACGTAAAACAAACATTATGTAGATGTCTTCTTCTTTTTCTGTTTGTAACCTTGGAAACTGTTACACAGCTTTATCTTCTGTAAGTGGCATTTCCACGCAAGCAGTTCTGCGCCGGATTTTCTTCTCTGGCACTATCTGAGGCTGACAGAATACATACCTCTAGTCCATGCCAAAGGAACTGAAGGGTTTTTTTTCCTTCCAGAAAAGGCACATTTCTTTGATTTCACCGTGATCTTCCTTATCTTCCCCTAGCTGTTGTTTTTCCTGGCTTACTTTGGTCTGACTGCTACTTTTCATTGTCTGAAATCTTTTGCTGGTTAGCTTCCCTCAGTTCCTGTTTCCCTGCCTTACTCTTGTCTTGCTACTGTGTTGTTGCTATGTTTCCTGCTGCTTACCTTTCCTAGCACTTGCTTTTCTGGCTTATTCTTGACTCACTGCTATTTGTGATTTCTGTTAAAAGTCTCCTACTGTTTAACTTTTTCAAGCAGTTTTTGTCTGGGTTTGTTTCCTCCACTTCTTGAATTTCTTGTTAAAAGCCTTCTGCTATTTGTCTTCTTCTAAGTGTTGCTTCTGTAGATCATTCTCTTCTCCCAAACATTCAGTATATTCTGTTTCTGCACCAAACTCAGGGGTGATTTCAGGGGGACTCTGTATAGCCAGGTTGATCTGAGAATAAATGGGAGATTGTGTTCACCCCTCGTGTGTTTTCTAGCAAGTGTTTTAAAATAAAATGCAAATAACTTTAAGTTAGTTCCCTGCAATGAAAAGTGACCTTTCTTGGGCTTTTAGTTTGAGTCTAGAAAATAATTTTCCATGGATGGATTTTTCCTCCCTAATAAAATAGCATGCTTATTCTTTCTAAAATATCATAGGAAGTTATGACTTTTCAAGATAGAAATCACAAGCTTTCGAAATTTCAAATCCCAACTGATGTTTTATTTCTGAGTTTTAAAATAATTCTGAACTTCCACTGATATTTGGCAGAAGAATATTCATTCAGGGTCAAATGTGCATTCATTCTCCAGGGATGGGGCACCAAGAGCTCTGGGCAACCCATTCCAGTGTCTCACCACCCTCACAGCAAAGATTTCTTTTCTAACATCTAATCTAAATCTACCCCCTCTTTCGGTTTAAATCCATCACTCCTTGTCCTATCAGCACATTGACCTTGTCAAAAGTCCCTCTCCAGTTTTCTTGCAGCCCCTTTTTAGGCACGGGAACGCTGTTCCGAGGTCTCCTCAGAGACCTTTCCCAGTAGCTTATTTCTCAGTAGCTTATAATTTACTAATGCAGGAATATCAGAACAACTCGTTGGTTTCAAAATTCAGGCCTGCCATCTGAGATACTTGCCTTCCAATTCCAGCAATGCGTGCCTGAGGCATTCACAAAGGCTATTTGCATAATCAATGTGGCACTGGATCCAACCTGTAAAAGAGAGGCTTTTACTCACTTGCAACGAAGAGAAGAAATGAATCTACACTTCCAAAGATGAATTCTTTAGCTGTCAAGATTTTAGACAGCATCACAAACAAAATGTGTGTATATTTTCTTGACAAAAGGCACAAACCACACATCCTGATACAGTTATGGCTTGAAAGCATATTCTTAACTATTGAAAAGGTCTTTGAATGAGAAAATTGTGAAGCTTTCAGTTTTAATAATGCCCTGGTAAAGAATGAAGCAAGAAACTAAAATCACTTAAACCCCCCTCATTTCTTACAGCCCTTAGTGTCAAGGGCATTCATTGTGTTCTTGATAATCACAAACATTGGCATCACTGGTATTCCAGATCAACAGCAGAATATTTACTTGCTATGCTATTTCTTCTCATTTGAGTGAAAGC
>NW_020955957.1:441094-479849 GCF_003031625.1 Empidonax traillii | reverse complement strand
AAAGACTGAGAATCCAAAAGGCATCTGTCAACATTTCAAGTCAGATTTTCAAGATCTGAACTGTCAGAAGGACTTTTCCCTTGGAGATGAGGAGGAGAATGGTTTAAATGTTCAGCTACAGAAGAGCTAAACGCTCCTGAGCAGAGTCCGGTGTCTTACTGGGTTTGAGATTAGTTTGGCTTTCTAGCTTCTAATATCTGTTTGTAGATATTTTCTCTCTTCATACATTTTTCAAGCCTGCCTGTGGGTCTGATTATCAGGAGAGTGACAGAAAATATAGGTATTTCTATGTGGAGTTCCTCAGGGTGTACAGTACCTGTATGTCTTTAAAACTCTGACCCTGGGATGTGTTTGCAAGATCTTCAGGGATCTTTGGGAATTAATATAAGAGCTTAGATAAGCTGTGGGCTACCTTGTTTTCTTCTTGTGGTTATAAAAGCTTCCCTCAAGGGTAGAGGCAGTGGTAGCTGAAGTTTTATTTTAGAGAGCAGTGGCTGCCAGGAGCACTTTTGTCAGGAGCTGTATCATGAGGCACATTTCTTCAGCGTGGGCTGTCTCTGACCAAACTGCTCTCTGATACATCGTGGCTTGGACAGGTTCTGTCCATGGAGATGCTCTTCAGTGGCTTTAGAAACCTCCATGGGTTACACTTAATCTTATGGCATTGTAGATAATTCCTACCACAACTAAATTGCTCTTCAGCAGAGTGAAATCTCTATGACAACACCATCCACGGTTTCCCACCTTATTGTTTATTGCAGAAATGCACGTGATTAGTTTAGTACAACTTTCAGACCTGAGGAGGGCTTGAACTTCCTCAGCCTGTCCAACACAGAGCAGAGCCTTTGGAATGTTCTTGTGGATTTTTTTTCTCCATTTTTTTTTTTTTTTTAAGAATTAAGAGCAGGTGTTAAAGCAATATTTATTTTTATTCAAAATCCTGCCTCTAGTAAGAATAATCAACCCTGCTCTTTTTTAAATTGTTTAGCTCAACAAATCCATCCCGTGTGAATTCTGGTCTTTTCTTTATTGTAAACAAGGTCATTTACTGAAGTCCAATTAGTTGCACTGTGATAAACTGAGGTATTTGATATCAATGTAAACTGATGAATATAAATCTTTTCTGTGTCATGTTTACCGATGTTTTTCTAAAAAATCATTCTTTAAATTACAGAATTTTCAAAACTAGTGGGCAAATAAATAATAAAAAATTAATTAAATAGAAATGGAATATCATTTTCCCCCCTATTTGGCAGTTATTTAAATAACATTAGCCCATAAGTGGAATAAATACATCTAACACCTGTTCTTCTCTACAACTTTTTCTTGTTTGTTTTTTTTTTTTCTAGGCTATCATTTCTGCAACTAAACATTAAGTGGTCAACCATTTTCACGTGGCTTAAAAAGACCTGCCTCAGACACTCTGAGAGTGGAGATATGACCAGGAGCTGAGGTTCATCAGGTATGTAAACTTAATTTCTCCTAATGCACTGGGAAGGGAAAAAGGTTCAGGTTTGGGTTTGTTTTTTTGCTATTTTTGGATGCAGGAAAGCAAATGTGCTTTTAAAATGCTTGAGAAGAATTATGCCTGAGATGTATTTCCTTTTGGTTTCCACTATTACGACGTTACTCTGAAGTTTAGTTGATGTGTTTAAGCCATCCTTCTAGGAAAGGATCTATGAAAAAATAATCACCTCTCAGGAGAAAAACCATCTGCACTTTGATTGGCATTTCTGTTTTGTTCTAAAAGAGCTTGCAACTCTGCCCCTGAAGGGTTATCCTTCACCTTGCCTTCTGAAAAAGATGCTGCTCCAAAATGTGTTCACACTGCAGAGGGTATGCACAAGCTTCAAAATACTTTCTGCATGCAAGTACCCAAAGTTAACTAGCTTAAACCTGACTGGGGTTTTGTTTTTTTCTTTTTTTTTTCTTTCTTTTTTTTTTGTTTGGTTTGGTTTGGGGTTTTTTTGTTTGTTTGTTTTGTTTTGTTTTTATGAACTGGTTTGGTTTTTTTTTTTCTTTTGCTAGTCATCAATTGGAAGGTCTGCTTTTTAATTGGAAAATTATTTGCATAAGCCTGGGGTTTATTCCTGTTTCATTGGTCCTTGCTTAGACAAATCTCACGCTGGTCAGAGAAGTTACTTGAGGCTGTTTTGACAGATAGGGTACGTTCCAAGTAAATTTTGAACAGCAACTTCAAGTTGTGGTACATTAATGCAGAGAGGGAAGGGTGACTGGACAGTCAATTTGTTCTTAATTGTTATGAATTGTTCTGAATCCTGAGCATAAAGAATTCTGGGCCTTTCTGAATTTATTATGAGTCATTAGGCCAGAGACTACAAAACAGTTTTACAAGCTAGAGCATTTTGTTGCATGGCCACAAAAAGATGATTTTAGCTCTTTGAAAACTTTTTGAATCATGGAACATGCTAATTAAAAAAAAAAACAACAAACAACAAACTCTGATATTCTTGCTGGGTGAAAAAAGAACTTCTAGGCTTTGAAGAGAATTCAAAAAGGAAGTTCATGTAGCAGTAACTTTTTTATTCCTCTTATTCCTACCGAAAAGTGAGGCACAAGTAGTACAGGCAGCTTGGTGTGCTTGCCCTAGCTTGCCTGTTTAAAAGACAATTGATTTGTGCATGTGCACAACCCTAATCTGATTAACGAACACCCCAGCCAGATTAATGTAGATTGATTATCCATGAAAAGTGGGTTAATTGAATAATAGACATTGATAGAAGTGGCTAGTAGATATTTCACTGTATGTACGTGCGAAGTTGACGTATTTTGCTGTAAAATAAAATATAGTGAAAACAAGGATATCGATTCACTTTAAAGCTGATTAATCTATTCATTAGTGTAATTTAATTGTCTGTAAAATTAGTTGCTAAACAGTAGGGAAAAAAGGTCTATTATTATAATTGTCTGTGTTACAGTGAAGGAATGATTTTATTGGGTGTTATACAAATAAATCCAAATTTCCCAAGGATATGTATTAGAACAAAGGATTTTGCCATTTGCAATCACAGGTAACACTATGAAATTATAACAACTAGCTATTCACACTATCAGCTTAGCTAATTATCAGACTGACTGTATTGAGCAGTCCATGTTACAGAGTAGTTTAAAGTGAAAGCCACATAAAAGAATTCATTATCAGTAGGGAAAAAGGGGACCTAATTGAGAAATGTCAGCCAGTGTTTGCATCCTCAATAGAAGAAAAATGGACTCCATCACAAAATGCCAACTGTGGCCATGTTCTCTAATTTTCTTTTCGAGGACACTAAGCAGTAGATTGGATTAAAAAGGAACTGCCAATGCCATTATCTTTCACTTTCTATAAAAGTGCACTGTGTCCAAATGAAAAATGCCAGACTTCATCCCTCCTTTCTTGAGGAAAAGAGTAGAACCAATTAAAAAAATCCTGGCCTGCCTATCTTTTACGTTTTAGGCTTTCTAGGAAAGAGCAATAGAACGTGAAGTCATTAAAAAAACTGCAGCAGCAAAAGAAAGGTCTCATGAACCTACAAATGGAAAGTGAGAGGGAGGAACAGGACATGAAATCAAAATTAAAGATTGGAAATATGGCCACCCAAGAGGTCTGATGTACATGTTTGACTCGGTTTAGTATTCCTCCTACACGTAAAATGCTATTTTTCATCTGGAAGAGAGGATAACAGGGAATCTTTAAGAAATGTCAGCGTCAAATTCTAAAATAGTTTTTTTGTTCCACTGGATTCCAAAGCAGGAATAGCCATTATAGATGCTATATTAGGAAACTGTAGTTTTGTAGGCCAAACAAAAATGGTTTTTCCTACCACCTGTGGATTATTTGCACTCCCTAAATTGAAGGAGAAATTATATGTTAGGATTGTCTTCTTTATTCAAGAGAATCCAGAAGCCTTTGCTGACCGTAAGTTGTAAATATGACGGCGTTCCAGTAGAGATGTTTTACCAACAGTGCTCATAGCCAATATTTTCCTTCCAAAGAGATTCCCAAACCCAAGCTCCAATGTCCTGCAGTCACAGGTTAAAAATTGTGACTATTCTGAGGGGACATATCACATTGCAGATATCACCTGAGCTCCAGAGGTGTTTGGACACCAGTCTCAGGGTGTGACTCTTGGGGATGGTCCTGGGCAGGGCCAGGAGCTGGACTCGATGATCCTTGTGAGTCCCTTCTAACTCAGGATATTCTGTGGCTCTGTGATGATGTGACTCCTCTTCAGTCTGCTATTGTTACTGTGGAGACTGTGAAATGATAACTTTAGGAGATAAACAAAACAGAAAAAAAAAAGATGCTTTCCTGAACTGGGCAAACATTTCTCACACATGTTATTTTTCCCTTCTCAGCTTATTTATCTCAATATCTATTTTTAAAACTTAGATTCCCCACAGAAAAACTGCTGGATATAAAGGTCTAGTATCCATCTATTAATCTTTTTGTAGGTTTCTAATGTTGGGTGGGAGACTTGTGTGTAAGAGAGAGTTCACGCTGGCTTACTCAAAGACTACATGTTCCCAGATGGCTCTTTTTTTGATCCACATATACAATAAACACAGAAGAAAGGAAGTTTTGAAGTTCAAATTTCTCTCGGAGCTGACAGTTTAGTGAGAAACCATGGGTCTCAGTTACCTCCCAATTACAATTTACACAATACAAGTCTTTGAAACGAGGGTTGAAAAGCACAGATACTCTTCATACTAAGAGGCCATCATCTTCATTTAATCAGTACTACAAAGACTAAAGATTAATAACAGTTGTATTCTGCAAATGCCCCTCTATAGGTGCTGTAATAGTTACTGTCACCAGGGGATGCACGTTTGTTTGGATAATAAGATGGGTTAGTATGTATTGGGGGAGAATTTCTTGATGGTGGGGGAGGTAGCAGCATTTTGCTTTCTACAGAATTTGCTCTCTTGGTAGTCTGACTAATAACTGATTCATTGACCATCTATTAGACTGCCCTATTGTACTTCACTTTCCAGCAAATTAAACAATCCTGTTCTTAGGTTGTTGCTCAGTGGCAGTGAAGGTTCAGTCTATTCCAGAAATATTGTTGTCTGAGGAGAGCTATAAATAGTGGCAGGTTATTTTTTATGAAGCTTTACAATGAGTATCATAAATATCTGATGATTTTAATTGAGTCTTATTAAGATATTTAATCTCTACTGATTACATGGCAAATAATAAAATTGTATCTATTTAACACCTGTGAAAGTCAAAGTAGGTAATTTATGACATAGATTTTCACGTTAAAGTAAATACGTGCAGTAACACCTTGGGGGTGATGTATTTGAAACACAATTGCTGCATTTTATCTGCTTTTCACCATCTCAAAAAACCTTAGAACAAATATTTCCAGCAGCCACGTGGTAGCATGTTGGTTAAAAACCAGCTGAATACCCAAAATATACTGGATGAGATTTTGAACCCATCACACTGATATGTGTCTGTTATGTAGCCACTTATCATCAGTAAGGGGTTTATTTAAATATTACTAATCATGAACATTTAGCATTCAACATATGGGTGCCATCTCAATGAAAAATTCAATTCTTTGAGAGTCTGTATTCAGCATAAGGAATTGCTACAAGTTCCCTGGAAGTTTATAAACATCTGTGTTAATACAGGGGAGAAACCAACATTGCATAAAAACAGTTTTCTTCATCTTGAGCCTTCTCAAATTCACAGCAGGAAATTCCTGGTGATTTTAGATGGGTTAAAGGATAAGAATTAAAACTCAGTAAATCTACAGGTTGCATAAACCTCAGTCAAGCAGAAATGTTGAATGCCATTTATTGGATAAACCTCTGTTTGGTGCTCCTTGCAAATGTGGAAAGTAAATATATTAATATGCATCTTGTGTAATTACCTGAATGATCTTGAACAGGAGAACACTTGATTTATAGGCTCAGAAAAGGATTAGCATGATGTGTAACATGTCCAATCCTAGTATATAACTATATAGAATACAGAAAACATACAAGAGGGGCTGCTTAAATTTATCAGCACCTGGTGTTACACTGAAGTTCCACAAGGGCATTCAGGATGGTGATTTACTGAAGTATCTGCAGGGTTAGGAACTCAGGTTCAAATGGTGAAAAATGAGAAGAAGATCTTTAAATCTGCATATTCCAGATACTGAGACATTATGAAATAATCCAGGTACTGTGTAGCAGAATGGAGCAAACTCTACCCCGGGGCTGAAAGGAAGGAACCTTAGGTAGATCTTTAAAATGCTGGAAAAGGTTAGGAAAAAAATGCAGGGAGTAAAATCACTGTTCACACAACCAAATGGAGTCTGAGTTCCCAATAAAGAACTGGCTGTCCCTGCTGCATTCCCAGGGATACATTTGTCCTGTGAGGGCAGCCACAGTTTGCAGCAGGTTCAGTCAGGTGTTTTTAGTGGTGGGACGCTGTCACTGGATCTTTGTCTCATCCTCACTGAGAGGTCTGTGGGTATTTTCGCAGTTTGTCTGGTTGGTTGAATCCAGAATTCGCTTGGAGGAAAGTTTGTTCAAGGTGGAAGTTGATAATGTGCCAGAACTAAACTGAGAAATTTATATTGTTTTTCTTTCTGAAGAGCCTCATTCACTTATTTTTTTTATTGGATGTGAGGAGACTAATAAAATAAAAACACTGAATGTTATAATTGCTCCTTACTCCACTGAACCCCATGTTTCAAGAAACATGAATATTTTCAAGGAGACAATATTCCAAGTTTAGGATCTATAAAAATTCTTTAGATACATACCAGAACATTACACGCTTCACATAGAGAATTTAGCTTTCTCAACATTAAAAATCAGTATGCAAATACTTTAAATGCATATACACCTTTCCATTTGTTGCCTCATTCTGTAGTCTTTTCCATTACATTTTCAGTTTTAGGTATGAAATAATGTGGTGACAGTATTTTTCTTGCCTCTGCCTGCTTGTCATGAACAGCAGTTTTGAGCAGAAGACATATTTCAGCTGTATTGCAAAAGAAAGCTTGCTGGTAAACCAGCTAATGACTTAAAAATAGCAATGAAGGAGGGAACACAGCAGATTCTCTAGGTTTTATGCAGCTATTTAGGCATATTAAAAATGGAGTATGAAAGAAATTAATATAACTTTGTCCTGAAATTACTTTTCTCTTCTACTAGTTGGTAGAGCACCAGAATAGACATTTGCTTATCACAAATAACACTGTGGACAAATACTCCACTCAGGTCAGACCAGCTTCTCCTGAAACTCTGTGATAATTATTCAGTCTTTTACTTTCATTTTATCATTTACTTTAATTTAATTTTATCCTTCAGTTTAATTTCTTGCAGTGTCACTTACAATGAAGAAATTGCTTTCTTTGGCTCCTTATTTCAGATGACTCATTCCAATTTGCTCTTCTAAAAGTTTTATGGGTTTTCTACTGGCTTTGCAAGTCCCAGAACTGTAGTCAGTATTTGCTAGAGACTATTAAAAATAATGAATTAGTGAACCTTTCACAGTTTTCTTATCTCATCCCCCCCCCCTCTTGTGTTTTGTTTCTTGTGCTCTGAAAGTAGCAGATTGACCCCAGAATTTTGCAGGCCCGTTTTCTGACACCCATCTCTTCTCTACGACCCAGATAGAAATTCTTATTTTCTGGAAAACACAGTCCTTTTTTTTATTATTTTTTTTTTTTAAAGAACTCTTGGTTTGCATTTAGAAAAACACTGAAAGAGAAGCTGGTTGGTTCCTCTCTAAAGAGGAGCTCTAACCTGTGTTCCCCAGAACTCTCCAGGTGTTCCAGGAATGAGAGCAGACTTGGCTGCTTTCCTGGTAGCTTCAGTAATAATAATGAGCATTTTCACACTTCAGGCCAAAGACAGAGCAGCACCCATGTGGAACTCTTGCAGGATTAGGTGCCTGCAGGACTGGGGGCTAAGAGTACAGGCTGCCTTGATAGGAGCTTGTTAGGGATTCAAAGCAACGTTTTAATGGAGTGCTTCACTAGACAGGGGTTTAGGGAAGTGCTTTCAGTTATCTACCACTTATTTCTTGTTCTATTCTCTGAAATACTCTCCTGGCTCAAGGGGGACACCTCTCTTTGATCAGCTGTGCTAGGTGGCTTGCACATCAAGTGCAGCATAGGTTAATAAATATGATTTCTGAAATGATTACAAAGTTTCCTGGAGTTGGAAGCCAGAAGGGATCCTCAGATCGTCTATATCAGGTCATTAAGTTTTGCTGGGGCTTTATTCTAAACTTAAAGGTGTTCATTAGAACAAAGAACTGTAGACCTCATGAGATTTAACTGTGCTATAGGCAAAGGCTGGAACTAATCCCTAATGCCCTTACAGTGGTAGGAAATTAATTAGATGAAATATGCCTGGGTGATCCTAGAAAATAATCTCAATTATGGTGCTGAGGAAGGCAAACCAAAAAATAAAGGTCCAGCTTCAGCCTCTAATCCCTGGATTTTGTTACATTATCATCAAGGATAGGTAGCTCTCCATTACTAGAATTCTCCTGCTGCAACTGCCTATAAACAGTGATCACATTGACTTAAATTTTTACTTTTTTTAACCAACTGAACACATCAAACTTCTTAGTCTTGCATAGAAAAGTTTATTTTCAGGTGTCAGGATCATTTGGGTAACTCCTTTTTAAATACTTTGAGGGATTTCCACTGCCTTGTGAATTAGATTTTTGTTGTGATCCAGCTCCAGTGCCTTACAGAGGAAATAAAGCTTCCCCTATATTCTCCTCTCTGTGTTTTCTTGGATCACATTTGCTGTTGATGTGACAACACTGCACAAATGGCATCATTATCTAGGATGAACCCCCCCCCAAACAGGTATTGAGGACACCAAGTGGGGTAAGCATTTATCTAGGGAAACTTCTCCAGCAACAACTTTAAATTCTGTAATGAGGGAAACAAACAAAATCTTCTCCATTGCCAAGACAACTGTTCCAGTGGCAAAGGCAGCAGCAGTAGGCAGCTGACATTTGTAGACACTTTAGAAACCGGCTTGGTTCGATGCATTTCAGCTCTCCATTCCTCAGTGGATTTCTTGTTTGATCCGTTCTGGTAATTGTTAATGTTTCTCGGTTTTGCATTACAGTTTTCAGTTCAGCTAGCTCTGCCAGCTGCCTGAATCTTTGATGTCAGCCACGTCTTGATTGACTTCAATATTTGGTAATGATGTTTCTCATTTACTTGATTTTCCTCGTATTATTCAGAATTATAAACAGTATTTTATCAGCTTTGTTATTTTTGCAGATATGTGGGCGTTTAACTCTCACCGTGGGCTTTCTGTGGATGTCACAAGGATTTTGTCCCTTAATGTAAGCTATTTGGTTGCCTCTTTCTTTTAATGTTAATTGCATGTTCCATTGTCACCCTTTAAATGGATGCACTCCTTTCTGTTTCCCACTAATGGTTGGGGTCAGAATATAATTCCAAAGGTTCCGTCTGCCTTTTGAGATCCTTGTGAAAGGGAGACGTGGAGAGGAGCTGCTGATGCTGCTCCTGAATTGAAACTTTGGGACAAATTCTGAATAAACCTGAAACGAAGCCAAGGCTGAAACACTTTCTAAACACATTCATACGCATGGAGCAGGCTCCAAGTATTCTGCAGCAGTCTGAATCTAAGGTCTGGTGCCTTTGTTTTTTGGGGTTTTTGGTTTTTTTGTTGTTTTTTTTTCCTTTGTGTACCACATGTTTACTTGGAGATATAACACCAGGAGCAGAATCTCATTTGATCTCCTAAGATAAGCAATATCGAGTTGGGTTGGTGTGTGAAAAGATGGTGTCCCTGGGAAATCTCAGCTGTTTGTGGACAGTGGCACATTTCAGTGTGTGCCATTCTTGCTGAAAATTGAACCTGGCTTTGGTCACATATTTAAAAAAAAAAAAACTGATTTGAAGTTGAATTGCTGGAGGCTTTTACATCCAGGTGAGTCTCATGGGAGTGGGAATTTTGAGATGCAGAGCCCTGTGCTCAGCAGGGCAACATCCAGGAGTCAGTTCAGGGAGTGTCAGTGTCAGTCACACTCTGATTGATGCTGGCATTGGGTAACTGCATGTGTACCCAATTTTGATTAGCTTTGAAGCAGAATAGAAGGCACACTGCCTTTGATAGTCCTTCTAATCCACTCAGACGTCATGTGAGTGACAAGGCAGCTGTTAAGAGTGTGAGAAGCAAACTTAAAATGGTGATGGAAACTTTTTCCTGCATCTCAGCCTTTGTTCAGTCCAGTCTGGATCCTCAGCATTGTGTTCTAATTGCATTCTTAGTGTTTCCAGTTGCAGTCCTTTGCAAATGCCACTTCAAGGAGATATTTGGTCAATAAGTCTGTTTTGACAAGCTGGACTTCTTCCCTTTTTGTACTGCAGCCTCTTCCTCATTTCCTCAAGCAATGAAATATTTCTTAACATAAAAGGGATTCAACTCCAACCATTTGATGTGTAGAAAAGCCAGTATCTGTCTATAAAACAATCCATACATTTCACCATAGGGTGGTTCAGCAAGGACCAGCGAGATTTCACAACCTTCACACAAGCTTGGGAGTAGAAACTTATAAAATTCTACCACACAGCATGGTTGCTTCAGTGAATGACTTACTGATTTGGGGTTTTTTTGCTTTCCATGCTTGGTTAATATCTAGAAGTTTCATTACAGCTTTCCAATAGGCTAAGAACTGTTGGAAAGAGCACTATTTTAAAGAAGATAAAAGACTTGGGAACAGCAAAGGGAAATGAGAAGCCCTGAGTTTGTGAAGTCATCTTCATTGTTGCTAAATAGAGAATGAAGGGATGTACAAGACACCTGGTTTCACTTTCACCTACAAGAACTTTACCCACATACAATTTCAAACATGGATGTGTTGATTGTACTGAAAAATCTGTTGGAAAGCTCTTTAGAAAAAACAACTGACTTCTTGTCTGTCCCAGTTGGTAGACAGCCATGAAAAGTAATCTAAGCTCCATTTCCAAGTGTGAATTTTTTTTATCCATGCTAAAACTGTCCCATTTGGGCTTTGGGTACAAGGTCTGTTCTTTCAAGGTGTCTTGCAAAAGATCACAGACACACCCTGAGTGCAAAAATCCATCCTGAATTGCCCAAGTAAACAAACAAGCAGGACAGTCTGATTTCCCTTCCTTTTATCAGAAAACTGTAGATTTTATCGAGTTTAAATTAAAGTTTAAATTAAATATGTTTCATTAACATAGGGACCTACAGGGAGCTGCCCCAAAATATGATAATTATCCTGGTTTTTCATTCTTTTTTTACTGTGGTGAAGAGACAGTGTGCTAGACAAAGACAAATGGTTACTCCTACTAGGGAAAAGTAATTAAATAGGTATCAAAGGTAGAACCATTTTCAACAGTGCCCATAAGTGAAAAGGAGGAGGTTTACATCAGGTGTGCTTTTGGTTGTTGAAAAGGAGAATGGAAAAATAGGAGGTGAGGCATTTATGATTTACAGTGTTTGCAAACCCAGGCAAACTTAATGTGACAGTGAATAATAACTAGAAATTTAGTTCCGCTTTTACACATCTTCACTGCCTTCATGAGCCAGATTTTCTGAATCTTCAGGTTCACGTTTATGGCTGTGGGAGAAAAATGCAGCATGCAAGTGTCTCTGTCTCAGGTGGGTGAGCTTTCTATACCAAGTGAAATAGTAGGGTGGAATTTCGAGCTACTGACAAAGGAAGGGCTTAACCCACTGACTTTATTGCCAGTGAAGAAGCAAAATCTGGAACTCATTAATAATGCTGAGGTGATGCCTCAAGCATATTGCTGCTCCTGAGAGTTTGTATGATAAAAGCTGTGTCTGTTTGGAAGTTGGGAAAGTGGTTAATTATTCTCACTGCGTAATTTATCTTTTAAACGTGCTTCCAGGTTACACTGACCAGTTTGCAAGGGCATCCTGAGAGCATTAAAGTGGGCAGTATCTTCCTCTTTGGACAGTTATTCTGCGTTTCATTCGAGTAATGGCAGGGATTCTTTTCTCCAGCATTAATTAATAAACTTGTTGGTTTTCCCTCTTTAGAACCCCTGCTCAGTTCATTACCTAACCATGATGGGAATATAGAAAAACGACTTGCACTGCACAGAGCCTCACAAACCCGTTCCCATCCTAAGGATTACAACATGGAAATGAGCTATCCATAAATATTAAAAATTATCTGCCTCTCACAGATGTTCCCTCTGCTTATTATCTGCAAAATTTCTGGATCAAGTGTTCAATATGAATATGTTAGTATCCACTAAAGATTGCTTTTGGCAGCATATGTGTTGATATCAGCAGGAAATAAATAGGAAAACATTAAAAGGTATAAAACTTTAAAACAATAGCTTAAAGGTGTTTTATAAACTACAGATGGCTCATATCGTTCGAGTGGATGTCTGGTGTAGAATGAGAAAGAGAGAAGACTGGAAAGGAGTTGGAAATGACTGGAAATAATGGGTCCCATGCAATATGTTGTATTAAAAGTAGAGATAAGCAAAATGAAAATTGCTGCTCTTTTCTTGTACAGATAGCGAGGCCATGCTAGCATTTGTGAATAAGAGTGGTCCACCTCTTTTTAATATAAGGCTCAATAGGATGAGACTTGTCAGTCTGGATCCTCTCCAAAAAGGTGATGCTATCAGCAATAGCTTGAGCATTTTTCTGTGCTCGCTCACAAGTCTTAGTCATTGACTTTACATAAAGAAAGTCTTGGTGTCAGTGGAAGAACTACCAATCTCTACAAATAAAATGGGAGCTAAATGAGCAAACTTGCCTTTGTTGAACTGTTAATATCCCCAAGTGTCAGCAGTGCTACTCTCTGAGTTAACAGAATAGGTGAAACCTCTTTTCAGGGGAGCCACTCAGAACTGTTTATGGTAGAACATGGACAGAGCTTACAGGTTTCAACCTGTACACCCCAGCACTGTGAACTCATCCCTGCAGGCAGCGAGAATGGCAAAGGAACTCCCACAGCCAGAGGACAGGAATGTCTCTGACAGAGCTAAAGGGAAAGCAAATCACTGGCGTTTCCACTGGCAGTCTGGTGTGAGCAGGGTGGGAGGGCTGAGCATCATAACTGACATACACCCAGCACTGCATCAGTGATAGAAACAGCAGGTTGACATTATCTAACACGTCTTGTTGCAGAACAGGACATACAGAGTGGGCACAGTTAATAAAACACTATGCATTTAAGAAAATATTGTGTGATAGTGAGACATCTGACTCCAACAAAACTTAACTGAGGCTCCAACATAAAGAAGTTTGGTTTGGTCGGGATTTTTAATGATTAAAAAAAAAAGACATTAACTTTTTGGTCATTAACCCTCTGCCATCTGTCTAGAGAACGGAGAGCAACTGTCTCCTCCTCACTATGAATTGCAACACCAATAATTAGCATCTTGTTACTTTTCCCTTTCTTGTTTTCGTTTGCTTTCTGTAAACTGTTGTGCTGCTTTGTTTCACTGTGCTGGTAAGTGAGATGAAGTGTCTGCAGCGTGCAGTCCACAGTTTTGTGCACAATTAGGTTGATTAAAAGGCGTTGCAGAGCGGTGTAATGACCAATAGCAAAGAGGACCTTGCTGATCATCCCTGAACTTGAGCAGTTTGTGTTATGATTTAATGTGACCTCTGCACATTAGGCAGGGATTTTTTTTTTGGTGCACTTAGGAGGTCAAATACCTGCCATTTCTGTAGAAGACCTAAATGAAGTCTGTCACAGAGTGCAGTATCAACCCTTTTCCCTACCACCTGCTCAAGGACCAGGCATTTAATGGATAACTTGTGGAGACCTCACTCGTGTTCTGAGTGCTCCTCCAGTGCAAACAAAAGACTAGAATCTGAGCTGTGGGTTTTGATAGTTTATAACCACTTGCCTGGGACTTCTGAACAAGGTTTTTCCATTTATTCAGCGTTCCTTGAAATCAGCCTTACAAGAGAGGCAGCTTAGGTGTCTCAGTGATGGTTGCATAACAGTACTGGTGGGATTTACCTCAGGAGAAAATCCTCCAACTGCTGCACTGAGGGACAGTTTCCCTTACCATCTGACAGTTCATCATGTCTCCATGATCTCCAGTTCCTACAAGAGAGACAACTGTTTACTTCCTCACTTTAACAAAATATTCTGCTCTATTGACTAAATATGACAACTAATCAGCCTTTTATAAGTGCCAGGGAAGGCACTTCAGAGTCAGTGCATACAACCAGCGTGAGAACATGGAGTCAGTCATTCATGTGCCACTGAAGTCTCACTGTGCCATCAAAATAGCACTTAACCTACTGTTTAATAGTTACTGTCTGCTGGGAACCACTCTCACCATCAGGCCTCTTTTCAAACAGTCTGCAATCTACTTACCTTTCTATATCAGTGGTTTCAACAGCTTGCCCTGCAGGATCACTTGAAAAAAAAAAAAAGGGAGTCTGTACTAGTTGCAGATGAGATGATGAGATGAGATGATGTCCTCACACTCTGGTTAGGACAGTCTTTCCAGAGTGGAGCATCTTAATCCAAGGCTTCACCCCAGAAATGCCAGGAAGTAAGTAGGCTGCACCCTCAGCACCAGGGCAATTGTTAATTAGGCATTAACAGCCTCAAAGGCTCAGCTCCAGCCTAAACGCTCAAACAAAGCTCCCTAAATTAGGAATTGTGCTGCAGGTTCTTAAGAGATGGACTTTGAGACATACACAGGGATTTACAGGATACCTAACGTGCTTCTAGAAGACAACCAAAACTGCAGTTTCAAAAGGAATAAAAGCTCCCAAAGGATTTCATCTTTAGTTATGCTCTCTCAGACCTGCTGTTTAGACAGTGAATAAAACAGCAACACTTCAAGTTATTCTTGTATATTCGTAGCTTCTGTATAATCCATGAGTTGCTAAAGTCCCAGCACACTACAATAGGTTTTGTTTTCCCATGCTACTCAAAAATTCAGAATTCTCTACAGGTAATTGAGCTATAAGTATATGGCAAATACACAGCGTGGCAAATGTTCTGTTCCTTGTCAAAAGCAAGATATGCAGGAGGCTGGTTAAAAATGCTAACCTGTGATCTTTGGAACAACAATAATTTTATACCATCAAGAACGTTTTCCAAATGCTGAATAAAAATGACAAGTTAACAAAAAACCATGTACAAGTTACTTCACATTATTTCATCCTCCTAGTAATGTCATGTTTGCAGCCAATTCAGAACACCCTGTGAAATTCACTGAATATTTTTTTCTGTGGAATTCATTCCATAAGGCTTATGGATGTATTGTTTTAATGGCAACTGATGTTGTCTTTATCATGTGGGTTCCAGTTTTCTAACTGCAATTTCCACATGCACAGAACTGTGGCTCCTTAAGCATTAGAAAATTAAAATTTAAAAAAAGAAAAAGAAAAAGAAGCTTTTATTTCAGTAGAAAGAAGGTCAGAGGGATGTGTTTCTGTGACATGAACAAGTGGAGGATGCAGACAATGCAGAGTGACCTTGCATGTTCAATATGTAGTTAAAGCAGAGACCTGTAGACAAAGAACTAGATTGTCTTCTGGTAAATGCCTCTGTTCTGGCGTTGTTTTTTCCTGTCAGTCATTACTTTTCTATTCTCAGATCAAGGTGCCTTCTGCCTCCAGGCACTTATGGAAGAGTCCTGATGTCCCAGGATCTGTGACCATCCCTGGCTTCTCTGCCCCACAAAACAAAGCTTAAAACATAACATGTATACTTCCTTGTACAGCTTCTGATTCAGACTTTAAAACAAAGCTCCCCATCCTGACCCAGTGCAATCCAAAGCACTTGGCAACATCTCCATCCACGCCCCGATTTCAGAGGCACACCGTGGCAAATCCAGAGTCTGAGTTATCCCTGCCTGTGTCCGGCATGATGAGACACGAGGGAGAAAACACCAGAGCGTGTTAACTGCAGAGGTCTTGGCAGAGAAACTGTAGTCAGTGCCACTTGAAACAGCCCTGGGTGCTTCACACGCTCGACATTTATTTCTTGAATTAAAATTTCAATATCCTGGAGCAAAAACGCAGCGCTTCTCACGTGACCGTCGTTCTATCCTACCTCAGGTGGGAAGAGGGGAGCACTTCTTTGGCAAATACCAAAAAAACTTCCGTGCAAAGCCTCCTGAAAGTTTGCAATTGAGTTTATTCACTTGTAGTCGTATGAAACCCTTGCCAGAAATAGCTCTGTGCATATTGTAGGTGCCGTGAAATCTGATAAATCTCATTGTCGTGATATTTTAACACTGCCGTGAAGACAGAGTAGGAACATCTGTGATTATTAAATTGTGTTGTTTTTGAAGGCGTTCTGGATAACATTTACAGAGCTGCACCAATTCAAAACACCCTCGAGCTGAAAAATTGATTTCCTTGGAGCTACTGCACGGAAACATGAGACTATAGCACATTAAATGTTGATTTTCATGTATTAGACTGTTTTGCAGGGCATCAGAGAGTTCTGGTAATAGCTGATGGTTCCTTATAAATGCATTCAGACTTTTAAAAGGGAACATTTGAAATCTGATTTTTCATCTGTGTTGTAATCAAAGATTGCTCGTTGTCCTTCAGAATAAGGTGCTCAAAAGCGTTTCACTGTCAAAACACAAATGATAAAATACTTTGTCCCAGGTACCAAACCCCTATAAAATTTCACACTTTTTCTCTTAATGCACAATTCAGACAACATAGATAGTAACAGGCATTTCAGTAGCTTCAAAATCAGTTTGAAATTCGTACTAATTGGACAAATATTTTACATTCCTTTTATGAAAGTAATATTATTTTTTTCTGAATCGATTTGGAATAAAGCATGTGTCTCAATATTTTATGATTAGATGTAAACCCAAGAGCTGAGCTCAGTTCTGTTTGCTAATCCAGAATATACCATGCCAAGATAAAATTAAAATAAGCAGCCTGTAGTAGTGCTGCTTTTTTGGATTGAAGCCAAAGGTGAGAGTGTTGTACTGGGAAGTTGCTAAGGATCCTGACATTTTTAACTGCTAATCCAGTGGGAAGTTGTCCCCCTAAATTTCATAATTCCAGGTGAAATCAGTAGGTTTCGCCATTAAAAATACAATTTATAATATGATAGCAATTGGTATCATCTCAGTCAAAATACTTTAGAAAGTTGATAATTTCAATTCACCTTCAATATTTTTAATTTTCCATTTTTTCTTGATGCAATATACTTACATTTAAAAAAGAAACTAATAACACTGAGCAGTTGCTTTAACTTTTAACAGAAATAAAGCTTTCAAATAATTATGTTGCTTCAGTTTTACCCCAAGTAGATTTATACATGTAAGGACAGCAAAAAGTTTGATATTTAAGAAATGCAGAGCAGACAAAACCATCATAAAGCTGTACTGGCAGGCTTGAGTGATTTTTTTCTAATCCTATAATAAATTGTCATATGTTCTTTTACACTGCTATGGAAATGGTGATATAAAAATGACTACATTTCATCAGAAGGAGGGAGATGGTGCTGAACATTCTGTCTGAAGAACACTCGGTAGATTAAGACATATACTTTGTGATGAATGCATTTGTAAAAATAATATTGCATTTATCTGCGCTTTTCCCATGTTGTTTTGAGTGCAACCTGATATTTTTAAATAATAATCTTCAGCGAGGCAATTCTGCTCAGCTTCTGGAGGCACAATTTCAGATATCAGAATCCCAGGGTTACATTAATAGCCCAGAAGAAAAAAAAAAAAAAAAAGCTTTGCTGTTGCTCCATCCATAGTAATGAAGAATTCACTTCGAGTACATTTGGTGAATTTAACAGTACTGTCCTTAAATTGTGCCTTTAAAAATAGTCTTGATATTCTCATGCATGTTCAAGATCATTATTTAATTGAATTTAGGAAAAGGAGAGGCATTAGTTACCATTTTCTTTTCCAGCTCTGCCTGGATTCATCCCATGACATTGTCATATATAGCTGCTGTCCCAGTCACATTCTCAAAAGGTGATTTTCATAGCAACTTAAACCTAAACATCTGCCCATCAGCTAGTATGGAACAGTGCCCTTGACGTGCTCCTGTGGTTTTTGATCAGCAAAAACACTGTGGTCACCTGCAGGCATGGCAGAGGCAAGCAGAGACCTTTGCTTTAAACTGACAAAGTTTTGTGTGCAATGTAGAGAGCAAGAACAGTTTAAGTGTACAACAAAGAACACAACTTCCTCTCCCTTGTGAAGCAGGATACCTGTGGATACCTAGATTTCTTTTGTCTCACTGAATTTTGATTAATTTTAAGAAGGTAACAAGGCTAGAAACACAAACAGACTTGCTTTGCTCCCAAAGGATTTCATCTTTAGTTATGCTTTGGACAGGTGATACCATTTCAGAGGTGAAATTGTTATCTACCAGCACCTGTGTCCGAATTTTAGGTTTACTAAGTTTCACAGGTAGAAGCAGTGCAAGCCAAACACGTTGTTGTCAATACAAAGCTTTTGAAAATGTTCTTCAGGGAAAGACTTCTGGGTCACTGTAGTCAGGCAAAGGAGTCAGTGGATTTGATGGAAAGGTTCTAAATTCCATGTTTTACCATTGTGGAAAAAACACAGACAAAGCACAGTATTTGAGGGTAGGACAAAGGTTGAGTCTCTGTTGAAAGGATCCAGTTCTTTAAATCCTGAGGCAGAAGAGTTTGGCTGTTTGCTTCTGACATTCCTCAGCAGAGAGCCAGAGAAGCAGGGGGTGTTTCCAGTGGATTAAAACTGTATTGCCTCGTCTGATTAGGAAATATTGGTGACTTCCATCCTGACACTTGGGGCGTCTTTTTCTTCTGGCACGTGAGAACAGGACATGTGATGTCACGCGTGGGTGAGTGTAAAGGGTAACGACAGTCACAGCACACAGTGGTGAAATTATTCGTGGAAGAAATTACACAGCACGACGTGAAACGTTGCAAATAGTTTTTTATTCATCCTAACCTCCTGATCTGGCCCCTGTGTGTTAACTCCATTCCCTTGGAATTTAATGTAAGATTGCAACCTCTTCGCAATTTAAAGCTCCTTTTTAAAGCAAGTCAGCTAATGTCTTTCTCCACCTTTTCGACAAATTTGAAATCTCTTGACAAAATGTGTTCGTGTTCAAGTCCAGACACAGATTATGCTGTGGGGTGATCAAAAGTCTCTTTCTCTTAAAACCTGGCAGGTTTCAAATGGCATTTTTCCTCCTCTGAAAAGGATCGTTACCAGGATTCCACTGGGTGTGTTGCACTCTGAAAATGCATTTTTGATGCACAGAAGTTATTTTAGATCTCATTTAGCGGGACACTTGTGTGTGGTTTTGTCACGACTACTTCTTTACCCTGCATGAAAGCAGAACATTTAAAACTTCTCATATTAGGGGTCAGGAACTTTTAAAAATGTGTTTCAAGTCAAATTAAAGTAGCAAGTTCTTTCTCCCTGAAAGGCAAGTGAGAAACCACTACCATTATGTTATACAGGTTTTTTATTGCATTTATTAAGTATGATGTTCATTTCTGTCCTTCAGAACACACCAGATAAAATTTGTGTCACTGAAAGACTCCATATTACTGTCTACCAGAAAAATTATAGCTTGTGTGTTGGTGATATCCTTATGATAAAGTGGGAAGTCAGTGACTTGATCAGTTATGTTCTATTGTCTATATCTAATACTTATGCTCTGGTCAGTGTTATTTTCTCAACTAGAGCTCAGAAATGGATGTGATTTAATGGTATTTCATGATTGTCCACCATTCTTTTTGGATATTTAGTTGTGGAAAGAATTACGTAGAGGAAAAAAAATTACATAGAAGAAAAAAATAATCCAAATGGAGAAATAGGTAAGGCTGCCTAAGCCCAGATTCCTAGCTAACATGTTATTACTGAATTGTTTAAAATGTGATATCTGATAGCATATCTGTGGGTGGAGATATTAACATTCCTAGTGTTGAGGTTTCCATACTGAGTATGACATTTAAAAAAAAAAAAAAATCCAATTCTGAGTTACAATGAAATCAAGATGAGGCAGGAGAAGGAGGGAAGTAGGAGAGAGAAGAAATTATTACGAACCACAAAATGGTAGTTACTCAAAATAATTAGGAAATTCCTGCGAGACAGAGTGATTCAAGGTCTTTTTCTGTTTAAATCAGGAATTGTACTTCAGTTTCTCGGTCCCACATGAGTCACCTCACTGCTGTCTAACATATATTGTGCTCCAAGTGTAGGGCAAGAAAAAGAAGAAAGTCTTGTTTGTATTTATGGCTAATACATTTAAATTTATCTCACTTCACTTTATGTCAAAGTAGGGATGTTTCCTGCTGAAGAATTCCAAGCAAGGTCTATGCAGGCTTATACTCAATAAAGTATAACTCAGCAGTTTATCTCAGAAATGGGTGACCTGACCTTTCCATCAGTGGTCATACGTCTAAAAAAACTACACAACAACTTAATGACTCCAATTTAAAGCCTGTAACCAGTGGTGCAAAAAGCACAGAAACAAAGAGCTCTGTGGAACGCCAGGACAGGACAATACCAGCCGACAGGGAAAGGCTGAAAGGGAAAGAACAGTAAGAGTAAGCTGAAAGCTTTTCCACAAGGCTAATTAGGAGAGAAGAGAGGAAAAAAAATTAAAAAAAAAAAAAAAAAAAAAAAAAAAAAAAAAAAAAAAAAAAAAAAAAAAAAAAAAAAAAAAAAAAAAGTTAAAAAAAAATAAGAAAAGACAGATGGAGTTCAGTTGGCTAATTTTCTACCTGACTGCCTGGATGAAAAACAGAGATGTACTGACCTTGTCCATCTGTATTTCTTAGAAGCTCAAGCAGTCAGCCTGCTCCAGTTAACCAAAAAGCCTAGGTTGAATAGTTACTAACTGAACCCTAATCAGTCATAAAATGTTTCTTAGTATTACAAAAAAGGTCAGAATTGTTCCTTGCAGTATGTTCGGCTGTTCGTCCTGAAAATATCACTTTCCAGTATCAGATGGCTGAATGGCTTCAGCTAAAATAAGAGCAGAATCTAAATTGTCACTAAATGTTTATGGTAACCCTCTTTTTTTTTTTTTTTTTTTTTTTAATTCCCCTACAAATTTCAAAATATCTTTGTACTTCCTTGACTTGTTTTTCACTTTCCTACTTCATTTCCTGCTTCTGGCCAGGGCCAAAGTAAAAACAAAAAGAGCATCTTGAGATCAAAGGTAATCTTTTCGTTTCGAATAATTCAAATAAATGAAGCCTTTAGCTCCTCTTAACTATGACTTTCTAACCTAACTGGAAAAGTGAATTACTCAAAATATTAAGCCATTAGAGATTGTCCCCAGGATTGCCATAAGGATGGTGAGGGGGCTGGAGGGGAAGCCACATGAGGAGCTGCTGAGGTCATTTGGGTTTTCAGCCTGAAGAGGAGACTGAGGGGAGACAGACAGCATTGTGGTCTTCAACCTCTATTTCTAGTTCAGCTTTCTTCTATTTTATCACATTTTAATAAAAATTACCTACTTCTTATCAATATTTTGAAACATTTTAAGTCCCTCCATCCTTTAAAAGTACTATTAATAGTTTATATAGTGCTAGTCTTAATAATCTCTCCTGTTACTTTAAAAAAGGTGTCTGAGTTGCAATGGGATGGACAGACTGATTTGATTATAGTACCAGGAAATCAGCATAGATGGATTGGATGAATGTTGCCCTAAATTTCTACACCAAGTTCTCTGATGCATTTCCATTTCTCTTTTACTAAACATCATTGCAGGCACCTGGAAACGTCCATATTTGAGATATTGAGCAAGTTCCCAAAAGTGCTGTTTTCTAGAGTTGTTAGTTTATGAGGTAGAGATGAAGCATGTACACACAGACTCCATTTCTCACTGGACCCATCTATTTCCAGATTTGTTGTGGTTTTTTTCCTTTTAACATATAGTTGCAATAACAAATTTTCCACTCCAAGCGACTTCTTTCTAACAATAAAGTTTACAAGCCCCCTTGTTAAATACCTGCAAAGAGCTTTAATGCCTCTTGTCCAGAAATCAAACACTTCTCAAGAGCTTCCTTTTGCTTCAGTTCATACAAGTGACTCTACTTTTAGCCGCAGGATCGGTGGTTTATAGGACACAGGTTTCTCTGAATCTCAGACTAGTTTGGGGCTGGCAGTGGGAAGAGTCAAATCCTCCTTACTGCTCATTCCCAGGCTCCACAGGAGGGAAACCCCCGCACTGACAGGGAGGAAAAGTGCTGCAGATGTGTTGTGGCAGCTCTGAGAGGCACCACTTTCATGTCTTCATGTGATGGAGCTTGAATTAGGAATCGTTTTTGGTACACATCAACCCGTGATGTTATCCTGTAGCCAATATCTACACCAGCAAAACTCTTAAACTCTGACAGCTTTTGAAAGCACAGACTTTTCATTCTCTTTTTTTTTCTTAAATAAAAAAAATGGTGGATTTATTAAAAATTTATTTCAGTCAAATGAAAAAAAAAAAAAAAAAAAGAATAAAATTTCCAGACCTTATACCATGGATATTGAGCCACACTCTACCCCAGTAAGTGTGTCCCTGATTGCCAGTAAGAAAAAAAGGGATGTTTCTCATAGTTTGCCTGGGTTTTTTTTTTCTACAGCTTGAGTAGCCCTGGCAGTTTTAGTTTCCTCTTAACCTTTCAGTCATTCCAGGAAAGCTAAGAGCATTGGGATCATTCTTCCACCACGTGCTCCTCAAATTGCCCCTGTTTTTCTCAGTGTCCTGAGCTGCCCATGGTTTCATGCTGTGCCTTAAATTGCTACGTGGCACCCTGAAAATCAAGGTATTAACCATGTACCAGTCGCTCTTGCTTTAGAGATTTATTCCTCTGAGCTATTTACATCTTGGATTTATTAAAGGGTGGGGAACAGACTGATTCCAGCTGCTACTGCTCACTTTCCCAAGTTGTTTATTTTCTTCTGTGCTTTCCTGTTTAGGATTCTGGGCCATTTACTGGACTGAGGGACAGGTCTATGTGTCTTGGCCACCCATGAAGTTATCCCTTGTTCTTCCCCTGGAATATAATAGGTCTGACTAATGTACTGCCATTTTTTTTCTATTTCCCTCAGCGGAAATCTGTTTTTGTTGTTTGGTTTTGGGGTTTTTATTTATTTTATTTGAGGCTTCCCAATCCTGATATATATATTTTTTAACTTCTCTGAACTTCCAACTGCAACCTTCTCTGTCTTTTTTTTTTTATGTTCCATTTTGCATAAGTAATTTTTTTTGTTAAATTTCACCAGTTCTGTGCACGTTCTGTGGCATTTCAAAAGGAGCTAATGTACCAAAAGAGTAGAAATGCCACCTTCCTCCAAAAGTAAATGACTGGTCCTGTGGTTCCTGCCCTATTTGACATTTTTGGCTGTCAGATAGTTAATGTTACTGATAAAAAGGGGGGATTTGGATGGTCGTGTCCATGTTATACCCTACTGTATCTTAATACAGGAGTGATGAGGTCCACAGTGCCTAAACCTAAGAAATGGACTTCTGAGAAATGCAGCATTGCAGATAATGCCGTGCCCCCAGCTGGGAAAATGGAACTGCTCTGTGCTGAAAAGTGGGCAACCTACTGTGCATCTGAGACAGGCAGTGCAGGAGCAGTAAATTCCATCATGCTTCGTGTGTGACCACATTCATAGATTCTGCCAGTTTAAATATTGTAAACCAATATTTGCCTTGTCTCTGAGGCAAGACTTCAAAGGAAAAAAAAAAAAAAGAAAATCCAAAGAAACTGGATGGAATATTTTATAAGATTTAACACCTTTTTTGTTTCTTTAATTTTTTTCCTTTATTTCCTTTTGGTTTATCTCTACTGGTGGCAAGCATGACTGATCAGTTTTAATAAAGGCTGTGGCATTGTGCTCAGTATAGGCAGGTCATTTAAAATGAGGCCTTTTGGGAATTCTTAGTCCTAAAATGACCATGGATCATCACAGCTTACTCTAATGTAGAAGGAAGGAAACTCCTGATCAGAATTGCTGTTAATGCTCATGAATAGTGAACTCTGAGTTCTTTGAGCATCTTTTCCTGTGGACCTGAACTGGCTGATGGCCATTCCTGGAAAACACTTGGAACAGTGTTCAAACAAGGGCTTCTCTCTTCCCCTTTCTTATTGTAAAATGTATATTTGAATTGTTTGGAGTAGGAATTAACTTTAAAATTAAAAACATTATGAAATAGTGGCTATAAATGTTAAAGCATCAGCAGATCTAGTTTGCAAATATTGAATAACTCCATCCCTTCCTTTTTTTCCAAAGGTGAAAACCATGTTGGTGTAAGTCCAGTTATTTGTTTGGGCCATAATTAACTACCCAATGGACTTAATTGTCCTGGACAAAAACACCTTGAGACCCCCACTAGATGTTCTGTAAAAGTCACCTTTTAGGTATAAAAACTGAACAATCAACAGATTGTGATCAAGTAAAAGTTATTTTAGTCACCCCTGGAAAGATTTCTTAATAGCTATATCTGTTGCTGGGTCGTGTGTATCTAGGAGGGTACACAAAATTAATGCAAAAGTAACTTTGATTTTAGGGGGGTGGGGAGGTTTGCAACTGTATTAGAGCCAATAATTAGAGCCAAAATAACTCCCATGAACTGGTCATCCAAATTCCCAGAGCAACTTTGAAAACATCAAAGCCATTCCTAATCACAAAAACAAAAACAAACCCAAAGCAAAACGAAAAAAAAAACATCAAAACCAAACCAAACCAAACAAACAAAAACAAAACAAAACCAAACCACACAAAAACCAACCAACCAAACAAAACCAACCAAACAAAAACCAACAAAAAATACAATGGTATCCACAAAGTATTACTCTGAGTTCTGATAGCACATGGGGCTAAACTGAGCAGAATTTAGCATATTTTAGCAGAATTTATTATATATTTTTTTTAATAAAACAGAAGTAATTTTTATTTCATTTAAATATCAGAGAAAAAATAGTTCTGAAGTATATTGCTGCTGTCATTAGGCCAGGAACCAGGCAAGTAATGAGCTATATATTTACATTTTCATCCTAACTCAAACTACAAGAATCATACAATTAGTGAAAAAAAAAAAAGAAGAATCCAGCCACTCTTTTCATTAAAATCCTGAGTCAGGTTTTCTGGCTGAATGTAGATTCCCTGTTGCTGCCTCTCACTGGTTTCATGGACAGTTTTTCTTGAGTCATCTGCCAAACTGCTGAAAGCTCTGGAGTCAGTTTTACAGTAAATTCTAATCTGAGCCACGTCAAAGATTGAATCTCTTTCTTTTCCTCTGCACTGCATCAATGGGAGGAGAAGAAGGGGTTCATGTTTAGTCAGTGAAAGGTACAAGATTCCACAGACCAATTTCATTAAAATCTGCATCAGGCTGGTGCCACTTTTCCTGCAGGGTTTGCCTCTGACTACTGAATTTAAATGCAGTAAAGCTTACTTCTTTTTTGCCTTTCCCTATTTCAACCTTCACGCTTCTCTCTCACAGGGAAAGGCTCAGGAAATGAAGGAAAAAATATTTTTTTTTTCCTTCTTTTTTTCATATACAGAAGGTCTGGCATCCAGAGTTTTAGTTCATCAGGGATGGTGGGAGAAAAGTAAAATTAGAGGTTAAAAAAAAAACAAAAAAAAATCTCAGGAGATATTTTAAGGTAAACAGAAAAGGGCTGTGAACTGGGGAAATATGGCAGGGCAATATTAGAATTTCTGGAGAATTCAGCCTTTGTTTCACAATACTTCACAGGTCTGAGCTCCAAGGGGAATATTAGGTATTCAAGTGAAGCAAGGGTTTAGACATGCAACCAGGTAATAAATAAGAGAAGGCTTTATGATAGTTCTGAACTATTTTTGTCAATCAGCATTCTGGGAGGAACAAGCAAAGGATTTAAAAAATTTAGTTCCCACTTACACTGGAAAACTTTTCTACGTAGTTGTCTTCTCTCTGAAAACCCCAGATCAGATTTGAGGCAAATATGCTGTGTCTTATCAAAAGAAAGAAAAAATTGAAGGGGTTGAAGTAAAATTCAGATGTAATGAGGAAAAGGGATTGTATATTAAAGAAAAGGGAAAAAAATTGGATACATTTCTAACGAGAAAAATGAAAGATGAGAGAAAAGTCAGTGTTTCATTTTGCTACATATAATATAAATGAAAGTGGATAGAACCATTAAAGCACAGTATCTTTAGGAACTAACTCAAAAAAGACCTTGGAGAATTAGAAATTTTATAAACAGCTATTCAGCATTACTGGAAACTTAGAAAAGTCTCTAAAATCATAAATAGCTGGAGGGAGGAGCCTCGCACAGGCTAGAGATTAGCACAGATTTAACAGCAGAAACGAGGAAACAGCACAAGTTCATTTTTTGGTTTATTGCATGTGAGATTCGGTGCCAAATAAAAGCTGCAATAAAATGCAGAATGTTTGAACGCAGCACATAAAGTGGAGAAGCTGAGAACGTGGGGCGACATTTGCTACGTTCCTTGTTGTGGGGGGCAAATTAGAATTGTGCAGCCCTAACAGTGCACATGCAGTCACTCCTAAAAATGTTTTTATATAATTTTATATGCTGAGTATTGTGCATAACTGTGAAAACAATTGCACTTATATTTGCTAATAAATGCACTTCCACTTCATTTCAAAGAACTGTTGCCAACCCAGTGCTTGTGACATTGTCCCATTCAGGGCTCTGTACCTTTACCCATGAAAACGTGGATTTATCTGTGGAGACAGAACATTTCAGCAGTGATTTATATATTGAATTGGGGTGGTTTGTTCAGAGCCCTGTCTTGTACTTCGGGCTTGGTCAGTGCAAGGAGCAGAGCAGGACAGGATTCTGCATTTTTCCTTCCACTGCTCCCTGCTTTGAGCCTGCCTGGCACCTGTTAGGGTGGAGAGGGAAAGCAGGAGGTCAGGGTTTTGATGGAAAGTCTGTCCTCCCTATCCTTACATTTTCCTGTGGGACTTTTGGTGGTTCTTGTTGCCGTAAATCAGTGTAGGACAGCGAGATCATCTAAGATTCTCCTGTGTTGCATGGCAGTTATTCTGATCAGTCTGTCAATAGCCATTCCTCTGAGCACTTTTATCAGAATTGTTGAGTGAAAAAAAGAGAAAAATCAATTAATGTGAACTTACTCTGGTGTCTCTGAAAGTGGATTTTTACGTTTCTACTTCTTCTGAGTAGTGAAAATTCAGAGATATCACGAAAACAAGTACAGCTCAGAAACAAATCAGAAAAGCTTGCAGAGCTGATTTATTTTTTCCTATTTAGGAGCCAGCAAGAGAGCAAACAAAAGCATCCTGAATCTAACCAACTTCAGTTCCTCTTCTTTTTTCTCATTATTTTCCCCTCCTGCCTACAACAAAATGCAACTGCACATCCATCCAGGAAAACACACAAAATTGGAGACATTATAGACTCTTCTTGCAGCGCTCAGATTTTAGCTAAACTGATTACAGCAACTACTCTACATTGTGCTTGAGGAGTAAGAACACAATATTAAGAACATGATTCCTCAAGCAGCAGCACAGTGACCCAGAAGCTGCAGGATGTGAAGGCCAAAGAGCTTTTAATGGCCTTCTAGAAGGTATAAAGTACCAGAAATACAGTGGCTGCAGTGAAGGGAGGAGCTGGTACCATATTAGTGAGTTTTTCCATGAATACAAAAGTGTATTTGTACACAGGTCAACCAGTTTCTTGAATTTCAGATGGCTGTTTCTGTTTTGACCAGGTGGATTTGACCTTCCACCATCACAGTGTCAAAAATCTGCTTTAGACATGCATATTTTAATTTTTCCCCACCTTTCAAGGAAAAGCCATGTTAAGAAATTCCTGAAAATGTTAGCTGAGATGCAAGAGAACAATTTAGCTGGAGGGAAATGAACTGAAAGAAGATGTCTGGAGCGTAAGAAAGTTAATCCAACTTTCACCCTGAAGAATTCAAAGCTTTCAATTTCTTATCTACTGTGGCAACGACATTTTTGATGGCTTTTGCTGTTTTGACCTCACTTTGCTTTTTTGGTTGTTTTTCTGGGTTGGGGGTAATGATAAGAGGTATTTTGGCTCCCTTGCAGCATGGTCCCAGGTCCCTATTGGAAATAATTTTCCACATGTAAAACTTCATGTGACAGAATTAATTCCCTGTAATAACTGCTGAAAATCTGGCAGGTACAACTCAGTGACTGTGCCTTTGGCTCCCACCTGCAAAGCCACATTACACTGGTGCCTATTGCCGAAAAAGAACCCAAGGAAACTTTATTTGGGGCATAATCAACAAAGCTGTGATATCTGATATTGAATCAGTGTGGGCTTTTTAAATTGAAAAAAACCCAAACCAAACCAAACCAAAACAAACACAAAAAAGCCAAAACAAACAAAAAAACCCCACAACAACAACAACAACAAAAGTAGGCTTAGGTGAGGACTGAACATTTAAATACTTAGTACATGAAACATGTTATACCCATAATACACTGAAGTGATGCTCTCATGTTAACTCGATCCCCATTGCAACTAGGGTTAAAATTTTGGTTCTGATCTGTGACTTTCATTACTTTGTCTTGTCTGAGGTTATGAACATAATTTTATTGCAGTATTGCCATGTAAATTATAGAGAGACTGTAATATGCCAGATACTATGTAATTATTCCTCCATATTCACATTAAAGCACAATTGAACATATGGCAGACATGGTTAGCTGTACTTTATGCTAATCTTTCCATACTATTTAGCTCAACTAATTAACTGTACGTGGTATACTAGACACTGCCTTGCAGCAGAAAACCAAGGAGGAGTCCTCTGGATGGAGCACTAAATGCCTAAGAGAAGAGGAAAATCAATATTACACTCTATTATGACTCCTCTTCCTTCCACCCAGCTGTCTGCTTCTTTATTTTTAAACATCTATTATTTTTTTTCAGTGGCCAAGACAAAGAAACTGGACTGATCTGACCTTTTTAATCAGTAGAATAGTTTCAGCTCTTCTAAGAATCACATCATTGGAGAATGCTCAGGGAAAACAAATGCTGGAGTAAACATTCTTATCAGAATGTTCACTTCCAGTAAGGGAACCATAATCGATTCCAATTGACCTCCACATTTAATCTTGTAAATTGCAGATTCAATATATTCTGCTTCCTTAGCTGTCCTAGATTATAAAGTTGGGGGAACTGGGTGGCTCAGTTGGTCAGATCATGATGCTAATAATGGCAAAGTGTTGTGTTAAATCCCCACATGGGCCATTCACTGAAGAGTTGGACTTGATGATCCTTCTGGGTCTCTTCCAACTCAGAATAATCTGTGAAGAAGCAAAAATTTGCCAAAAAAAAAAATACCTTATTTGTTTGAATTTAGATAAAGATCAATTAAAAAAAAAAACCCAAAACCACCATTCATAGCCTAAACATTCTTTGCATGGTTACCCATATACAAATAGCAAATAATACCCAACTGTCCCTAAAATTCAGGGTACAATCTGCTGCAAGGAGCACAGCAGACTCCATGGATACCACAAACCTGTTGACCACTTTTTAATATGTTACAGATAAAAATATCTAGCAGTGATGGACCAAGCTGGGGGTGAGGTGTCCTGGCTAACAGAGACAGATGGGAAAGCAGTTTCCAAACCAGGGGGAGCCAAGGCAGTCTGGCCCTTTCCCATGTACACAAAGTGCCCCCTGAATCACCTCCTGTAGTGTCTTTAGGAAAACAAGCCCTCTTTCTGGCAGCCTCCTTCATGTGATGACGGTTTATATTGTGGACAGCCAGTTCAGAGCTCACCTTGAACTCTTCTGTGGTCTCATCAAGTATTTGTGACTCTTCTAATTAATTTTGTTTTCTGAAGTCTCCAAGCCTCACCTTTATCTAGAGGTTGCTGCAGGAACACTGTTTTGATGTAGCAAGGATATTCTCAGCCCAAGAGAGCAACCACAGAGCTCTGTCTATATGAAAGATTATAAGTATGGAGTTGCTTGTTGCTGTTGCCTGATCTTCCATTGTAACAGTCCCAGCTTTTCTGGTAATCTTGACAAGTCAATGATCAATATGCCCATGGCATTAAAGGAGCAAGTATGTCTACCATTTCCTCCAGCCAACCTAAATTGCTATGGTCTTGTCTAGGGGATGACTTTTCCATCCTGCACTAAAACACACTCCAGTGTTGGACTCTCTGGCCAATTCACCAACACCATTCCCTTCAGAAACCTTACAGAAAATGCCAGTTCTAGAGACCAGCTTTGCAAAACATTTGTGGGGCAGGGGTGTGGGAAAGAGGGGAGAAGGTGTTTTGTTCTTTTTCGGTCTCTTGTCTTGGTTTTGTATTGGTAGTGCTTACAATGCAGAGAAATTTATTTCAGCCATGGAGCTCTAGAACAATCTTTCTTCACTGCAGGGTGATTGGCCACAGGAACCCTTTGACTCACACAGATTTTGCGTGCTTGTTGTACAGTAGTGATAACCTCGTGGAAACCTCACGTTACCAAGACACATCATTGTTTGGTTTAACAAACAGCTTTTCTCTCCTTTGTTGTCTGGGAGCTGAATGTGCTTGCTTCTTCATGTACTTTATGCTGCTGCTGTAGAGGGTTATGACTTAATTACACGTCTCTACCTTTTTTCTTAAGTTTTTTTTTTTTTTCCAGGACTTTTTTTTTTTTTTTTTAAAGAAAGGCAGTCAGCTGTTTGCCTCTGATTCACTTTTATCCCTCTCATTTACAATCTGAGGAAAAATGAGCACACTGGATACCTCCTAGTGAGTGGCTGACAACTAAAGATGAGCAAAAACTAATACTTTGTTATTATCTAGCCTAGAGGAAAGTTTACAGGATAACCAGCTATTGACCTTTTCAAGTAAACATATTTAAGAATTCAGTGGTTGTGGGGAGTTTAGACAAGCCACAGCATGAAACCTTCAGAAAAATGTCCAAATGCTTGTACTTTAAGTTTAAGTGTATCACTGAAACAATTTTTCTTTTTTACAGTTTGTCTAACATTTCAGACAAAAGCAATGAAGCTGAGGTTCCATTTTCACATTATATATATTATAAACTAGGTGTACAGTCAGAGCATTTCTCAAATGCCACAACAGCCCACTTTAATCAGTACCTTTCACTCCCTGAACTTGCAGAAATGTTGCTGCAGTGCTATCTGAAAGTATACACTAGTAAGGAAATTATGATCACTTTGAAGTATAACAGCAGTAGATCTCACCTAGTCTCTCTTTCTTTCTTCCTCTCTTTTTTTTTCTTTCTCTCTCTCTTTTTTTCTCTTTTTCTCTCTTACTACTTTTCTCTCTTTTTTCTCTCTCTTCCTCTTTCTTTCTCTCTTCCTTCCTTCCTTCTTTCCTTCCTTCCTTCCTTCTCTTCCACTGTCATCCTGTTTTTTTCTTCATTCTCGTTGTCATCTGTTTTTCTTTGTCTCCCTTTCCCTCTTTTATTTATTTTGTTTCTTTTGTGAAGGGGAGAGCACTTTCAAATTTTATTTAGGTTTCTCTTCAACTGACTATAGCCAGGATTAAAGCAGGGTGTTTTTCCTCACAAAATTAAAAAAGAAAAAAAAAAGAAAGAAAAAAAGAAGAGTGTATTTGTCAATCACTGCCCGTTTGCCATGGTGAGTTCTTTGGCACATGTTGATAAAGAGAGAGCAAGGGATTGTTTTCCTACATGAGTAACCAGAACAGATGAGCTTTTCAAGGTTGTTGCTTCCCTTAACTCCTGAGGAAAAAAAAAAAAAAAAAAAAAAAAAAAAACAAAAAAAAAACGTTGAAAACTCCCACAAATCTCATTAACTGTGAACATGTTTACCTTAAATAACTTCCATCAATTGCCCTGAAAGTTTTTCCATACCTTTCTATTCCAGCTGCAAACATACATCCAAACTGAGGATACCTACATTTGTTCTTTCCCCTCTAAAATGTTGCACTTTAATTGTTCTCCTGACTTCCTGAGGACAGCTGCACTCAATGAGATGTTTTATGTCTGATTGGATTATTTTATGTGTTCTGGCGCTCTTTATTCCTGCAGGGTGGGGTTTGGTTGGTTGGGAGGGTTTTTTTTTTTTTTAGCTACCTTGTTTATTTTTATGCTAGCTACACTGTAGTGTATCATTCCTAGTTAATGTTTGCAAGCTGAGGCATACATGTGTCACAAATCCTGACAGTAAATAATTAAAGTATTTAAATAAACGTGTGCTTGTATGGTAGTTTTGCGGTTGTACAAATTTGTAGAGCAAGATCTTGTGCTGATCTATAATTATAACTGCCACTGACTAGCATGATCCTTACTGAGTCAGATTAATTTACACATTAAGCAGCCATCTGTAGAAATTTTCATAGTACCTCGTTTGCAATGCCAGGGCTCACATGGGGATTTAAAAACTAACTTGGCCTCTAGGGATTTTATTTTTTTTTTTTTTTTTAGCACTGCTATTGGATACATTTGCTGTGAACAAATTTTCCTAGACACTGACACCTTGTACCCTTTGTCACTGTTTTATATCAGCAGCAGCTTTTTTAATATTTTGCATATACAATAACATAGCAACTGGTAATCTAAGAACAGTATTTTATATATACATATATGGATATTTATATATTTTTTTAAAGTCCTTGACTCTGTGTGCTAAAAAGCTTTTGCTGTACTTCTGAACCAGAACAGATTTGCCATCATCTGTAGTCATAAAAGATAAAAACACAACATATTTTGGCTACAGTAAGAAACATATTGCAAGTGTGTTGATGCTAATTCTCAAAAAAAAAAGGATAATAACTGCAATGTACTGTGTAAGAGTCTTCCTATGCATGAGTGTTTTGTAAGTAAGCACAACTTGTGTGCTATAAAGGGGATCTAGCAAAACCCATTTTACCTGATACAAAAATAAATTGTAAAAAGTATGAATACACTTTGTAAACCCAGTTTTCAAAGATGAACACTGTATTCTTCCACTGCATCCAGTCAAAGGGGTGAACAAGGGAGCTGCTGGAGTCAGAAAATCATAGAATTGTTGAACATGTTGAGCTGAAAGGGACCTGTCAGGATCGCTGAGTCTGGCCCTGAGCAGAACATCCCGAGAGTCACACCATGTGTCTGAGAGCTTTGTCCAAACACTTCTGGAGCTCAGACAGGATTGGCACTGTGCCCACCGCCCTGGGGAGCCTCTTCCAGTGCTCAACCACCCTCTGGGGGACAAACCTTTTCCTGCTATCCAACCTAAACCCACCCAGACACAACTTCCTGCTGTTTCCTCGAGTCCTGTCGTGGGTCACCAGAGAGAACAGATCTGTACCTGCCCCCCCTGCTGCCCCTCCTGAGGATGTTGTAGGGTGCAATGAGGTCTCTCCTCAGGTCTGTAGTTTTCAATGTCCTCCTCCTTGAAAACCGGGATAACATTCACCAGCTTCCACTCAGCTGGGACCTCAGTGGATTCCCCAGACCACTCGAAAAAACCATCAGGAGAAGCTGAAGGTTCTAATTTCTCTCATAAACATGCACTGTAATGGTGAGCAAGTCAATTCATTGCTCTGCTCTGCTTTTGCTTTCTCGCTTTTGCCTGGTTTACGTGTTTGGACTACCAGTGTTCTCAGACAGCAAAGAACCTTCTGGTCCTGCTAAACCATCCAGCACCACGGGGCTATCAGCCCACATGGTGGCTCTGGGCATTGTTGTAGCACCACTAAAAATAACTGTAATGAAACAGCAAAAGCACTCACTCATCTGCCAAATTCAGCTACAAAAATGGGCTCTCTAATACGTGGAGAGTGTTCTAGTACGCAATAAAATATTCATGATACTGAGGCCAAGAAAGTCATGGATATCCATGGAATAGATCCAACAATAATAGATTAAGTCACTTCTCATCTTAGAGCAGGGATTTAAAACAGAGGTAGAATGATTTAGGGTAAATCTATAATGTTTAAGAGGTTCTACTCATGGCAAAACTGAACGCAGGATGCCCGCTTTCTGACTCGACAGAGTACGAAAAATGGTAGCAGGACTCCATCCAAGCTAATTAAATCTGATGAACAGGTAAACTGGAAGAAATCAAGGTAATTTGTACACACATGCACAGACAGGAGAGCTTAATTCCAGTGGATAATTGGCTAGCTCTTGCTAGCATTTCCAAAAAAACATCAGCTGATCACAAACCCAAGGACAGTAACAGAGATCCCAGTGACTACAGCAGGAGGATCCCACCAAATCAACCAGCAGCTTTTTCCCAGCCACTGGTGGTCAGATGCAGATCCTTAGGAGCTGCATCTCAGAACAGGGCAAATGGACCACCCCCACAGGAGAGCTTTCTAGGTTGTAGTTCACTGATTTGGTCTTTCTGAGCCTCCCAGCCAGCATGCTTCACAGTAACTGGTGGGGATTTCCTATAAAATAATTCACATCCCTTTCTGAGCTAATTTTATTCTTGCCATCTACAGCAGCTTGTCGTAGTGAGATCCACAATTACAAGCTATGGGAAAAAATACTCTCTTTGTTGGTTTCTTTCTTTTTTTTTTTTTTTTTAAATACATCATCCAACCACTTAATTAAAATAATTTAATTCTTATTTAACCAGAAATATTGAAGAATATTATTTCCTACTCATTTTTTCACCATCTATGGTCATATGGGCATCTAGGTCATATTTTACAGAACAAATTCTAAAAGTAACTTTCCTAATTTTCTCCCCATACAGACACCAACACAGCCCCTCAAGAACTCTTTACTTTACCAATCTTCCATTCCTCACCTGTTCTTTGTGCAGGCAGCATGGCCAGAACAGCACACAGACCTGAGACAAGTCAGAGCTGCAAAATCTTTTTGATTTGACCATCTTTTTCTGTTTTGTAGCCTTCAAAAATTCCTAACCTCCCAATAATTCTTAGCATTATGTTTTTCCTTTGGAGTTTTTCTTTGGAGTGCTCGTGAGCGCTGCTATGAAATTCGTGAAGGACCATCCACGACGTTGCCCACTTCAGACTCTTTTATTCCTGTATGAATTGAACACTCTCCTGGCAGTCGGTTTTCAGTACATTTTCTGAATGATATTATCAGGATAAAACATTTTTTACATCACTATCCATCCACCTTTTCCCAGACCACGTAAAAATTTGTTGAATAACTCATGTTCCAGTATCAGTCTCCGGAGGATCCACTTAGAAAGCTCTCTCTATTATTATTAAAAGCACTCCTGCTCCTTGCTTCTCCCCTACGAACCAGTGCCTGAAAACACTCCTTTCTATTCCATAGCACCTTATTTTCTTTGGGAAGTTCTTGTGGGAGAACTGGTGCAAAGAGAACAAGCAGGACATTCCTTTTCTTGCTGGTTCTCAGTTAATCCTGCCTGGTTACAGAAATCTCTTGTGGTCTTCCTTAGATCTGTGTTATTTGCTTTGGCCCCCCAAAAAATCAGATATAGCTGACAAACCTGTAGTTGTACAAGTCTCACCTGGAACCTAAATAGTGACACCAGGGTTGATTTAAGCAGCAGGTTAGGCAACACATTTTACTGAGCAGCTCTTTCACATTTGAAGCCCTTTAAAACTCGCAAAGAACATCTGGAAATGTGCTACTATTTGCTTTAATGGTTTGTTCTTAAAATTCTTCTACTGATGCTTCCCTCTGAGGCTCCATCTCTCCTTACCATTCTTTATTGCCCCATTTCCTTGGGCTACATTTTTACCTCAGTCGTGTGTAAAGTCTGAGAAGCATTCTGTAAAAATTGTATTTGTGTTAATATTAATCATGTCAATATTTAGCTTCTGCTACTTATTGCTTTCCTCATCTGCTGATAACTTTCACTTTTGATTTCTAAGAAATTCTACCATGAAAATTCCTTTACCCTACTGTTTTACCAAGTCGATTTTATCAAGTTTTCTTTCAATCTTATTTTTCGTTTTAGTGGTGTAAACTTTACTCTCACCCCCTAATCCTACTCGAAAATCTCGGCAGGATCTCTGAGAAAATCTCCCTGTAAGGTTGAACAGGATGTTTGTGAGAGTTTCCTTCTCATCAAGACTTACAGTGGGTGTGCTGAGATCACATAAAATTTTGTGTGGTATTCCATTTATTTGGCCATACTGCTCTTTTGTTGTATGAGCTGATGACTGTGCATGCTAAATGTGATGCTAATTGAGAACCAGGCTGGGCCTACACAAAGAAACTAAGCTATGAGGCAAGAGCTAAAATAGCCACTGTGAATAGAGAACAGAGGAAACCTCCCCACAGTGATCTGACGAGACCAATTTCCTCAACAGTAAGTGTGGTATCCCAGTGTATGTAATTCTAATAATTTGGGAAGGTTAAACACTCCTGCTAAAAGTGCAAAAAATAACTTTAACACACAAAACTGTACTTAGTGTCATTACAAGACTGGCAATTACCACCACACTTAGAACATGATTTTCAAAAATTCTACACTAATTCCAACTGCAGCAACAATGCCACTACAGGCTATTCCTACTGTTTGAGAGTGCTATTCTGCACTGTGGGTCTGCTGTCCTCTCTGTGATGAGTTCAGAATATTCAGGTGTGTGCTGTAATCATGTGTTTCTATACTTGAACAAGCAAATGTTAATAGAAACGTGCAGAGCCACATGAAAACCTTTACAGTTGCCTGGAGAGTTAAGGAACACCTTGCCAAAAGTACATTACCCTTTGCTTTCCCAAAGTACAACTTGTCATACAGGATTCAGAGGAGCCATCATTTGCAAGCCCTTCTTTTAGCATATGGAATAACTCTCTGCACGGTTCCCAGTCCAAAGCTATCAGTGATTTAGCCTCAGATTTCTCAGAAGAAATAGATTGTGGCAGGATCAAGCAATTGACCCAAGGAACTAAGCAGGATTTTAAGTTCATCTAAAATTACAGCCCCCCCAAGGCTTGTGCTCCAACTCACCTTATCTAAAAAATGCCTCAAATTCACTGTGTTCTTGCTGAGGGCATTTCCAGATCTAACTCTGTGCATCAGGAATGACTGCCAGAGCCTGGGGTAGGGTGGAGCAGCCCCTCTGCAGGGGCAGCCCTGCAGAGACACCTCAAGAACTTGCAAGACAAATGCACAGGACTGGGCAGCTCAGGTGCTGCTTAGACATTTGGCTGAGGTTTTTCTTTTAGACAATTTGCTTTTTCGGACTTGTATACCCCACCATCTTGGTTTTGCTGAGAGTATCCCTTTTTCTTTTTTTTTTTTTTTTCCTAACTGATTTAAAGCCAGTCTCTGCTCACTGAAATCCTGGAAAGCTCAAAATCAAGTTTGCACAAGTATGACCCCAAAAAATTGCTTAAATACGGAACAGCAGAGTTTATAGTGTTGCCTGTATTAAGCACGGCCAAGAGCAAGGAAATATTGTAGATGCAGGTGAGTTATCCTCTATCTGGTGGAAAATTAGCAAGATTTGAAAGGTCACTTCTGTGCTCCTTTGCCTGGCAAATATCTTTCATGTGATAATATTTGAAACTGTGGGTCCAGGATTATTAACCACCTCATGTGCCAGTAACCATTACTTTTACTGGAAAGTTAAAACATGGGGAATGTTTGAAGAGTAAAACTAGAAAAGGTGGTCCTAAGCTGGGTCAATTGGGAAGACAAATTAAAATTTAAAAATCTATACAATCTGTAAACCAGATGGCTCAGAGGGGGATTTGATTGTAATACATAAAATCTAATATGCTGCAGACACAGTCAATCCAGGTTACTATTTTCCCCCTAAAACAAGTATTGCAGTAAGAGGACATACTGTAAATTGAAATTACAGAAGAACTCTAAGACACAGGGAAGCAATTTTTTCCTTAACTAAAAAATATTCTGCAAGACAAATGCACAAAAAAAAAAAAAAAAAAAAAAAAAAAAAAAAAAAAAAAAAAACACAAAAAAAAGCCCAAAAAAAACCACTGCAGCCTTATAGGAACAGTGAAATGTTATTATACAGGAAGGCTGGAATAGAAAATATGCCTTAATTTGTCAGCTGTTTTGCATTAAATCCAAGTTTTTTAGGCCATTATCTTTTTTCATACTGTGCATACGTGTAAACAGGGAAGTTCAATTGTGTGACAGTTTGGGGACCCTATAAAGAACTGCAACAAAAAGAAAATATAAAAGGCTGTGTGAGGGAGATGATATTTATTTATTTTCTAGAGTAAAATCTACTTGAGGGAACTGAGGTCACATGGAAATGTGCAGTTTGCATATACCCTGTGAAAACTTCCTAGGGCTTGGCAGCTAAACTCTCCGAGGATTCTTCAGCATGAAACAGGTGTTATTCTTGGGCTGAGCAGGATTCACTACAATTTTCTCTGCTTCTCTAGCAGCAAAATAACTCCTGTGGGGAGCCTGCAGCCTGGGGCTGGGGAAAGGAAGGTGCCAACTCCCGGATTGGGGGGCATGGAGAGCGGAAAAGCCACGTCCAGGGGAGCAGAGCAGGGAAGACACCAGGCAAGGCTGCCCAGATTTAAGGAGCCCAGGGGTTATGGCTCCCCCAGCACTGTGCAGGGGGCACTTCAGCATTTCTCTGCCACCAGCAGCAGCCTCTGAAACTTCCCCACACCCGCAGGTTTTCTGCCCCTTGTCCCCCGTGCCAGGCAGGTGAGGGAATCCTCCTGCCCCTAGTTGTTGTGCTTGGTGGGGAAGCAGCACTACTGCAGGGCATCCACAGGCCTTACAGCACCTGCTTGGTGTCCCCCAGAGCTCCCATGGCCCAGGATCATCTTTGAGACCCTGGGGCCACCTGTCCCTGTCCCAGCTGTGCCACAGCAGCGCCCACCAGCCATGGGCCCCCATCCCAGCCAGACCTCCCCCTATCCCCATCCATCCCCATCCCATCCCATCCCATCCCC
>NW_020955957.1:423713-439453 GCF_003031625.1 Empidonax traillii | reverse complement strand
CCCATCCCCATCCCCATCCCCATCCCCATCCCCTTGCGTTGCATAAAGAAACATAAATAGAAAGTAAATGTTTCATTTTCAAGTAGTCATCTCTATTAATGTAATTTCTAAGAATCGCAGTCACTAACCAGTAGAGAAAAAGAGGGACCAAACTTTAAAAACTGTAAATCCTTTGTAGCATCATCCATCTGCTACTGGTCATGAAGATGAGGCACCATTGAAATAATAAACTCGATTATAGAGGATGGGATCAAATAATTGTCTCTTCTTTAAAACTCTATAGAAAGGAAATGTTTTTCCAGCTATTGAATTGATGGCAATTTATTGTTAACATTTGCGAAGTAGAAATTTAACAGAAGCTTCCATTTAATTATTTGTCCTAAATGTCTCATGGACTGTTGCCTGAGGAACAGCATGCATGGGAAAACATTCAAGAAGCACCTGGAAGAAAAGAGTTTTTGCTCATGTGGTTTGTGAAGAAGGGCTTGACAAACACTATTTTCAAGCCTATTTGTGGACACCAGCAAAAATATAAAACTCCTATCCAAGAAATGGTCTGCAATAATAATAGTCATAGTTCCTAAAGAGCCACAGACTAACACGTGAACACATGAGACATAAAGGGATTCAAATGAATCCTGTCAGAATTTTAGTGAAACTGCATCTTTCCCCCTTCCTATTGAATTTTTTAGCTATGACAAATGTCAAACCAGCATTGTTTACTGTTAGGAGAAAGGGAATTCGAGGTTTTGAGTGCACAGGCATAAATGTTTAATTTTTTCCTTAGGTGACTGCCCTACTGCCTATCAGTGGGATGAATTTGTGGATATAGACCTTGCTCTTCAAATTCCAGCACGTTCATTAAAAATCTTGTCAGTGTGTTCTGCGATGCTGGCAAAGCCAGTAAGGTGGTTGGTGCTGCTCACAGCAACGTGGCCAGTTGATGCACACACACCTTGTCCTGCAAGGTTGCTCAAAATAATTAACAGCAGTGATACAGGGAGCTAGAAAGCAGAACTGAAAAATAGGTGGGAATCAGCTACAAACCAGTCAAACATAAGGACAGCAGGGTGCAGAAAATTCTTGGCTAGAAGACACTTTCTTCACGGGGGATTTTAGCTGCTCATAAATCTGTTGGGAAGCAGATATATCCAAGCGTGCTGTGTCAAAGAGAGAATTTCATCATCTGCAAAAAAAAAGGCAAAACTGCCCTAGATCTAATTCTTACTGGGAGGATGGAGTTGCCTGAGGATATGAAAATAAAGGAGTATGCTGGAGCCAAGTTCCATAAGCTTTTTAAATTTAGAATGGCAAATGATGGATCCAATGCAGAGTACAAAGACAAATGAGCATATTTACATTAAGACATCTAACCTAAGTTCTTGGTCATTCAGAAGTCAATATCTATGTTGTCATTGACTCCAGGGGGTCCAGAATTTAATTTCTGATTAAGATAATGCATGGAAGATGACTGAGGAAGTATATTAAAATCTTCCTCTTTTCTAAGGCTCTTAATCAAAGAATCAGCTAATAGGACTTCGCAAGAAAAAACTTGAAGTTTGGTAAAACACACAAAATTCTACTGACATGAGAAAGCAACCAGATTAGATTAATTTGTAACCAACAGAGCACCCTCTATCACTGTAGGATAAAAGTTAGAAAAGAAAAGAATAAAAAAGAAGTTTTTAGGGGCTGTGAGAACAAAAAAGATTTAAAGTTTTCCTAAAATTCCTAATGAGAAAGAAAGTCCTTTCAATAGAAAAGGAAGATTACATTAATAACAATTCAGAATTATAACAATGATGAACTATTATTTAAAAATGCACCCTTAACAATAATAAAAATGAAAAAGAATGGAAGACAGTAAAGATAAATGTGAACAATTAACAAAAAGGTCTTTGTATTAATTGACTTTTACAAAAGAGCAGATAAGAGCACGTTGTACAGATTTGAGCACAGCTGAGTCAGCCCTCCTTAATTTTATTGTCCTCTGATATTAAGAGATTCTACAAACATGTTTTGTACCATTGACAAATATTTGCTGAAAAGCTACTGGAAGAAAGGAGGAAGTTTGTCTACAAGAAAATTGCAGGAAGCCTAGCAATTACCTTCTACTTAGATTAATCACTGAAGTTTTTGTCCTGGAAGTTGTGGCTCGGTTCAGGTATCAAGAGGCACATATGAGTCTTTCTAAAAGCAAAGACTACAAAAAAAAACAACCCCAAAACCAAACCCAACTAACCAATAGAAAAACCCTGACCAAAATAATAATAATAAATAAACTTCATGTCCGGGTACAAACATTTAGGAGAATAACTATAAGGAATCAAACTTGCCAGAGTCCTTGATGTAAGTTAGAATTGCCAGGTACCTCAGTGTGTTAAATTTAGGCTCAACTGGAGGATCAGAAGGATGTGACTGTAAAAAAGAGCAAAATCAGGAAGGAAAGTAGCCAGTTCCTTGAAACTGAATCTTGCTGGAGAGTCCTTTAAATACAGTTCAATAAGGAACCATGTTTCCATCTTTTAAATGATGATGATGTTGGAAGCTTTATCTGCTGTCCTTGTACCTGTAAAAAAATTTGGTCCCAGTATTTTGCAACAGAAACTGCTTCTTGCCTCATTTTCTAACAGCCTCTTTTCTTACCACTCTAGGCATTAACAGTGAGGAATCTGTTAATCTGCAGATCGTGATTTAGCTCGATTAACAATATATCGCTACTTCTTTACTGGTTGACTCACTGACAAGGGAGATTTAGTGGCTCTTCACCTGGCTTTGTTATCCACCTTTTGTCTGGGTTTAAGATGCAATGAAAAGTGCATAAAATGTTCTTCCCCTTTTTAGAAATGAGGAGGTTCCTCAGCTCAGCTCAGCACGATCAGACGCCACTGTCACAGGAGCGAGGTTGAGCTGAAACGGCAGCAGCTCCCAAAAAAACAACCGCAGGCACCAAAGGGGACACCCTTTCCATGCCCAGGTCATCCTTCTCCCCATAGCAGGACTATAACTGTGTGATGTGGGAAGAGACAGGTATCAGTGCATTTATTGATAAATGTTATGGAGACACCCACCCTCTTGCTCTTGCATTTCAGCAGCACCACCAACCAAGCTCTTTCGCTTGGGAACCCCTGCTGTAATTTCACTGCAGACCCAGCAAAAAGAAACACCCTTTCTACCTGAATTTTAGGCATAGTGAGGTCTGCAAACACAGCAAGCAGTTGTGACAAATCCATAGTCCTCTTCAAGCCAGGTTCATACAATCCAAGCTGTAATTACGTGTAGGAAAGTCACACCGTTACCTGCATTAACTTGGGCTGATCTTGCAGAGCAGTTCTCATAGAAACACACATGCTCAGTTGTGTTTGTTGATGTGCAGAAGGATTGCTGATAAATAACACTGGGACTCAAGTGAAACCCCTCCAGAAATAATCTACAGTGTGACAAAATGAAGGCTGCAGAGTCACTGTGGTATTAAATATGAAAGACCTTTCCGATTTACTTGCAGCGTTCAGTATAACGGATTTATTAGCAGCTCTTAACTTTATGGTAAATGATGCATAAATGATGGCAAAGGTGTACAAGAGAACTGTATAAAGACTCTTGCAGAGTGAATAAATTGGTTGAGTGCCAGCTTTTCTAAGGGTGAATGGTTCCACTGACTTGTTTAGGGCATATCATGCAATGATGGATGTAAAATTACAGCGTTTCAGAATGGCAACAGTTCGAGGGAAGATTCCAAATTTATGAGGGACAACACTCCTATTCTAATAAACCAAACATGTGGCCTCAACCTCTCCCTGCAGGAGAATAATTTTTCAACTCCAAAGCAGGAGAGGTAGAACAAAGCATCTTGTATGCATAAGAAGCTCCATTTTACTGGATAAAGCTGAAGCTCAGATAAAGACTTGTTTGTTTGTTTGTTTTCATAGTTATAGCTCTGCACTTTTAAGGCAATCATGTCCAAGTGTAATAGTGTCCTTTTGAAATGAGACCAGCATTCCAGCGAGCTTCCTGCAAAATTCACAGCTTTTTTTGCGCCATAGTCCATTGCCATTTCCACAGGGCTTTTGTGATATACATAAGGAAAGTGTCAATTCAAATTCAAAGACAGAGAATACCTTTTTTGATGAAGCATCCTGTATATCATGTACTAGCTGGAGGTGTTCTCTGCTGCCTGACAGGGAACAATGACATGACAAGCAGGAAGAGAAAGAGCTTTTAACCAGTTTAATGTGCAGAGAGTTGGCACTTGCTGAAAAGTCATTTGCCTGGTTTTGCTATTTTTTTTTTTTTAAGTATGTCTCTTTCCTTTGACTTGTCATTACTCCTGTAATATACAATTTTGTTTTCTGTTTGTAATTTTCTGCTGCAGTGATTCCAAAGGTTCAAAATAATCTCTTTCTATCTTACTAGAAACAAGATAAGGAAGTATGTGTCTGAATAGTTTGCTTATTTCGAAATCTAAATGGGGTCTCATTTAGTATACCTTTCATTGCTAGACTTTTCTTACTGATGCTGCAGAGGCTTTACAGGGGTATTACAGTGCTCGTGCTCTTTACTTTTCATACTTCCTGGAAGTGATTTGGGCCAAAAGCATTTTTCATGAAAGAAAATGGTCAAGATTGGTTCTAAATGGCAATCTGTTAAGCACTGTTCTGTGGACAAAAAAAAAAATAGTCAGAACGTCATTGCCCTTTTCTTCTGGGAGAGAAAATTAGTCTATTAAATGCAAAGCAACACAGAATTCTACTGGAAGCTAAATAACATATTTTGAACAGTTATCAGGCACATTACATGACATTAAAGGTAAAATTTAGGAATCGGTCAGGTTCTACCATTCTTGCAGGCAGTTTATTTTTCAAGCTAAGCTTTCAAATATCGAAAGTTCACATTCGTGCCTTGATCAAAAATGATAAATGAACTACTGAATTAGAAGAAGATGCTGCTATTATTTTAACCAGTAAACTAACTCAGGGTTAATCTGGGTGCTATTTAGCCTATTGAAAGTGTTTTGAGTGAACATATGGTTTCTATTGTGAAATCAAGGCACAGTTTTAACTACGAATATAGATAATTACCCTTTGGACTTTAAACATTTATATGTGTCACGTTATGTTGGAGCATTTTTCATGGTCAATAGGTTGAAAGGTTACAGAGTCGAAAATGTAAATTGAGTGTGCTTGAGTAAAACTATCCAGTGTAATGATAGTACAATTCACTACTGCTCTCTCTTGGAAAGAGGCGGCAATAACACTCAGTGAGCATGAGCAACTAGTAACAGGCTATTTATTTAAATACAGATTGTTACGGTGAAAGATTTTTAACGTGAGAATTACAGGAATTCAGCCGTGGTGTGTGTTGCTAGAAAATCCCTGGTTACCGGAGGATAGATACACACAGTGTATTTGGGGGGCTAATTATGATTTTACTAACAGTAAAACCTTTAAATAAACTATGTATGTGCATTGTGCACCATCCTCAGAGCCAGGAGTATTGCTGTGCCCCCACCAATTCACTCTGCTCTTGATTTAGTCTTGGAAGGGTGTTTGGTTTTAGTGCCCGAGTGTAGCCCTTGGCAACATCCCCTGCCAGGGAGCCAGACACTGTGTCTGCTCTGGGGGTGGTGAAGGACCAGCTCCAGCCACAGCCAACCTGGGAAATGCATGACCTAAGCCAGATTTAATCAAAAATGAGTGATGATTTATTAATAATTAATATTTTTGAAGTATTTAACGTGCACTGGCAAGCAAAGAGTAAGGCATCGGACCACAAACGGTTGCTACAAGGACTTTCAAAAAGCCCCACAAATAAAATGTTTAGTCTTATGATTTCTCTTCTATATATATGTTAATTTTACTGTATTTCAAATATTTACTTCTATGGATTGTATTAGATTTTGCAGGAGAACACAGTCTTTCTCCATGAACACTAAAGATCAATGAAATCCCTTTTTTCCTTGCCAACATGTCCTTCCTGGAGCCATTTTAATTATGACATAGTTCTACTCCTGCTACTTCCCATTTCCAGAAACACACACACACACAAAAAGCACTTTTTAGTCACTTCTAGAAGTATGCATGTACAAAATATCCTTTCCTTACTCTTTACACCATTAAACTGCACCCAAAACTGCTTCACTTAACTATTGTTTTCCATGGCAACCTGTTTTCTTAGCACTTTCCAGCAGTGTTTTCTAACTTCTGAAGAATTCCTTCTTTCCTTTCTCCCCTTCCATCGTAGGTGGTCACTCTCACCCTGGGAACCACAAAGCGTGGTTGTTGCTACAATCTGGTAGCTGTTCCTCAGTAATGACAATCAGCAAAAATTCACTGCTCTGTGAAAAATCCCCCATAATCACATTTTGAGTTGTTATCTTAAAGCAGGGTAAAACATTGAAAAAAAAATTTCATAGATTTTTAAAAGTTGGGGATTTTTCTTCATTGGAAAAGATGGGGTTTTTGTATTTTCACATATATATATATGTATATATATATATATATGTTTGTTTATTTGTTTCAAGTCAGCCCAATTTTATACATATGGCATATGGATCATGCTGTTTGAAAGATGAGTTCCCATGAATCCATGAGCAGGTTACAAAATGCAGTTTCTGAAGTGCTTTGGATCAGTTCAGGTAGCAAGTATTTTTATTTTGGATGAACTGGGATTTAACATGGCATTTCCTTCCAGTTTTCCTGACAGCAAAATTGAATATCATTGTCCTAGTTGAGCTGTGTCGGTGTCACAGAACTGCCATTTGCTGTTAAAAATGTTAAGGTGAAAAATTATTGAGCAGCTTTCCCAACTATTACCATTACTGCCCTTCCCTGTTTGTGCTGCAGTAATATAAAGAGGCACAAGCTGAGAGCAAGGCTCTATTTTGTTAGACATTGCAAAAATGTATAATAAGAGATCTTTCCCAGGAGAGTTTAGAGTATCTGTGGAGAAGGTAAGATTAAGGAGGGGGAGCAGGAGAAATTGAAGGCTGGAGCAGACCAGTGGCAATACAAGAAATTGGAAACCTTGATTTTATTTTGCTTTATTTTTAAACCTCCATCTGTTATTCCTTTGAAATCAGCCTTTTCTTTCATTTTTGAAAACGCACTTTGTTTATTGTCTTTCTGTGTGTCACTTTGCCTTTTTCTATGTCACTTCTTTCCTCCTTTTAATTCCTCTCTCCTTTCTCGATTGCTTGGTCTGAAAACCATTTTCCTAAAACATTCAGTTGTATCATCACATTTAATCTGTTCTCTTTAGGATTTAATGTCAACTCATGGACAAGTAAATATACCTCCTCTCTAAAGGAGTCTGTTGTTCCGCTCATGTATATAGTTTTTTCTGTTTTGCCTGCTGTTTTTATCTTTGTTGTTTGTGTGCAGACAGGACTTTTTGATTCCTTGATTAGACATGTGAAAACTCTTGGGGAAAAAAAAAAAAAAAAAAATCCCTGAAGATTTTATAACCCAGTGGTGGAGAAAACAAATTACCATGCTTTTTTTATTTTTTAAATGGGGAAAAGGAAGAAAGAAATTACCAGTGCTCTCCAGAAGTTGTGCCTTCCCACTGGCTGGAGTTGGAGATGAACCTGAAAAGACATGGCAATGGCATTTTATCTGTATTTCTGGTGGATACTGCATCTACATGGAAACAACCGCCATGTGGAAATGTACTCTCAAATACACACAAAACTTTTTTGCTTGTCAATTTTCAAGATGACCACTGTATTTTAGATCACACCACAATAGAAAGTCTCCCAGAAGCTGCCCTTGGCCTGCCTGTCGCTGTTTGTGTCTCTCTGTGAGGCCTCGAGCTACAGCTGAAAAAATACTGCAAATGGGGCCACTACATGGTTTTAATCCCCCCTCTTCCTCTCACTGCAAAGAGCTAATTTTTATTTTTTTTGCCCTGCAAATACTCATTCCTATTTCTCTCTTAATAAGCTTATCTTGCTGATAGTTTGACTAAGCTCATGTTGTATTCAAAACTCAGAGTTTCCTAATTAAAGTCCAATTCCAGTATTCCTCCTTAGATATTCAGCGCTTCTGCACACTGTGAAGAAAGATATTTTTAGAAAATATGGGCCACTTAATTCCCGTTAAGTTTTCTGTAACAGATGGTATAGTTATTTGATTTATGCATTCACCTTCACGTGGCCCTGCTGACTGCCAGGTTGGTTTTTTTTTTAAAAACTCCGAAATTCTTTTTTGTTATGCACTGAAACTTCACCCTTTCCCCTGCATGAAATATTAGTTTTACTTAGAAAATCTAACTGCGTGCAATTTTCATGTTACCGAAATTGTGCACGGTCTGGTGATTAATTGTATTGTCTTGATCGCAGCCTCAGCCTGATGTTCAGGGCTCATTACAGCGGGAGGAATTCAGCTGAGCACGAATCTTAACCAGGTGTGGCTTATTAAAGTGGCAGCGCCCAATTTAAAGACCATAAAGGATTTGTATAAAAATTGATGCTTTTAGCTGCATTCCCCCTCTCAGGAATCCTAGAGTTGTAACACAAAAAAGGACGGTGTAGCTTGCTCGTGAAAATCGCTCACATCCACCATGGGCTTGGATCTGTTCCTCCCCTGAGTGGGAAGAGTTGCACTAAACCTTCAGTACAGCACACTCAGACCAAACATCTTCAAAACTCCCCTTAATCTGGCACAGATTACAGCTCTGATCATACAGTTTGCACTGTTTAGTGAGTCATGTTTTCCTCATCTCCCAGGGAAATATTTTTCTTTCCTCTGAAGGTGCCCTTACAGCATCAGGACAAATAGTGAGGGGAGGTAAATCCGGTAGGAAGCTGCTGATTTATCTTGATTTCAACCCAGACTTCATATTTTCAGTCTGTATTTTTGTCAGCCTAGTCTGATGTGGGGGAAAACAGGGTGGGGTGTGGGTGGGAAAGAGGAAAGACAACTTTACTACCAGGTGAGCCTATTTTCACCCCAAGTGTGAGTGCTGGTCCCTCACAGATGACATCAATAGATGGGTGATGAGCTGTCAGGTGGCCAACAAGGCTCATTACCTACTAGAGAAACAAGACAGCCCTTGCACTTCATTAAAATTTTGGGAAGCTTGCAGAACAGAGAAGGTTTAAGTGGGATTGTTGCCCCTCTGCTAAGCTTTGGATAAGCAATGTGAATTGGGTGTGCTTTTGCTGCTGCTGCTGCTGTTGTGAGGAAGGACAGCCTGGCACTTCTCTGCCTCAGAAACGTGAGTAAAGCTACACTTTCTCACAGATAAAGAAAACAAAGTCTAGGTAAATTTGAAATTGTAGGTTTTTTGTGTACTCCGCTGGTGTCAGGCGAAAGTATCAAGTGCAGCCATGCATTCAGCAGCTGTAGTTGCTAAAGTAGCTGCTCCTCCCAGGTCAGTGCTGGTTTGGGCTTCCTTAAACCTAACAGGCATTTTCCTACCACCAAGAATAGGACTGGCCATGATGTAAGTTTTCCAAGAGTAAAAGAGTTCTGGGACACTGTTTATGACTCCAGATCGTTTCAGCTGGTGACTTCATAGGGATTTTTCTCACACTGTATGCTTCTGAAGTGCTTACAAGTAGAAAACAGTCTGGGAACTCCAACACCTTGGTGTAAATATTGTGTGTTTGAAGTCGGTGACTTAGAAATTACTCATTTCCTTGTTACTGGGGGGACCTGCTTTCCTGGGGATGGCTGAGCACCTGGGGAAGAGGTGAACAAATGCTTGTTTTGTTTGTGTTTGTAGGCTTTTGCTTTCCCTATTAAACTGCATTCACATTAACCCCCAAGTTTTCTCTTTTACCCCTGTGGTTCTCCCCTCCCCACCTGGGAGGGGAGGTGGTGGTCAGCAAGCAGCTCTGTGGTGCTTAGCTGCCAGCTGAGGTTAAACCACAACACAAGGAAAGAGGCAAAATGTCTTTGAAATGTGATTGAGGCTTAATCCTCAGCAAATCCGGAACTTTACACAAGGTGATACTTCCCTTTTTTTTGTACTCTGTGTTCCACGTCCACAGGAGGAGTGACCTGATGTGTTTTCAGGAGTCAGTGAAGGGGAGGAAGATGATTGTGAGAAGCAATTAGCTTTAAAAAAAAAGCTTTTGGAAACAGAGCTTATCATTTCAATGCCTTCTTGTCTTCATTTGCAGAAGGATTGTGTTGAAACTTTCCTTAATGCTTAAAAATTATGGATAGAGTGGGATGTATTTTTTTGAAGGTGGTTCACTTCCCAGGTCGTGTGTGTGACAAATGCTTTGGTCTATTAATTGAACATATCTGACCAAGAGTTTTGGCAACAGATACTGCTTCTCTGAAAAGGAGTAAGCCATTGAGTGGAAAATCAGCCTAGCCAATAGCTTTTGTTTTGGGAAGCTCAAATAAGGAAGAGGGAGAAGGACAACGCCTGTTGAGAACAGTGAGTCTGACGTGGGCTGGTGAGAAAGGGAATTCCCAGGCAGCAAAGGCTGAAACAAAGGGAAGGTGCACGTCTTGGCAGGCTTTAAATAAAGGACAGTACACTTGAAAGCTTACACAGCTTCAGTGGAAGCAGTGCCTGAGGAATTAGTGAGCCAGTCTAAAGCAGATCCCAGAGGAAAAGGAGCATTGTTTCAAAGCATAAGAGCATTATCTCGGTGGGCAAGAAGGGAAATGCTGGCAAGATTGTATGGTGAGCTGCCCTGAGGTGCAGCAATGAGCTGTGTGCCTGCATTACACCGCTGGGTTCCCATATGGAGTTGCTAACAGTACAGCAAGATTACCCATCCTGCTCCCAAGTCTGTAATTCTGAAATTTTGTATGGGCTGTTCCTTTTTTACTGCCTCTTGGTGATTGTGGAAATCTAGATTGTGGCTGGTGCTGGGGTGGATGTTTCTTTAAGAAGGTGCTCTATAGAGATATCTTAGAATTAGCATGTGTATCGTGAGACATAGAGGTTGCCATGGTAAGTACACATTTTTTAATTGAATAGCAGACTAATAGGCACATAAAACCTCCATAACTTGTTGGCACATAAATTACCTCTCCTGGGGCTCTAGGCAATTAAACATATTTCTTTGCTGAAATTCTTTACAAGTCTTTTTCTCTGTTTTTGTTTAGATTGGAGCCTCTCATTTCTTTCCCTTTTTCCCTCAACAATGTTCCTTATTTTTCTTTTGTCCCTTTTAGGTTCCTCTATCTGTCTCTCTCTCCAACCTCCTCTTGAATGTCATATGCTTCATGGAGCAGAGAAATAAAGAGGGTCCAGAGCCATAAAAGGGGCTGGCTGGTTTTGGGGTTTTGTTTGGTTGGTTTTAATTATCATTATTTTTAAAAACGCAGTTTGGTAAATTTGGTATTTGTGGAATTCTCTGAATGTTTAGTAGTGTGAGGCTTACACAACACTGCTCACCCATTTGGACAAGCATCTAGAAGCGTCCATTAAAACAAAAGGTAGATTCAAATCAAATGTATGCATTAATAAACCACAGTCTAGGTAGGTGTTTTAATAATCACCTTTATGCAGCTCCCCTAAAGCCACATGCTGTCCTCAAAACACAAGTTTATGACATTTTGTAACTAGAAAACTGTAAATCTTGTTCCCTTCTTTTGTTCACGTTGAACTATTCTGATTTGAACTTGCTGGCCCAGAGATCTTTTGATGTTATTCTCTTTCCTGACAATACTTTCCTCGTTGGGCATGGTTTATTTTGCTCTTCCAGTGGTGTAATGAATACGTCATTTGCCTCTGTGCATTGTCTCAAAAGTGGGTATTGTCTCTAATCTCCTCAGGAATACAATAAATCACAAGCCGAGGCACTGCCTCCTCACTCCAGTTTTTAAAGATTTATTTTTTTTTTTCTTTTCCTATTTTCCAGTCACACAGTTGTTACAGAGCAGCAGATGGAGAGAAGGTTATTTGTACTCTCTCGTACCTCAGGTTATTTTTAGAAGCCATATTGACGAATTTTCAGATAGCATTGTGCTCCGCAGAGAGCGCTGCCCCGCAATCGCCGCGGCTCGAACAATCACGGAGCCCGGGCCTCCAGGAGGCCAACGCAACAGGATATCCATGAGCAACAACGCCTACTTATCAACCAGGGGTGGGCTTAACAGGCTGGTTCCTGGCTGTGACAAAACAGCCAGCAGAATTCCTGGGGAGCCAGAGAGCAGCGGATAAATGCGCGAGATAACTCCGGGGGAAGATGAGGTGCGGCCGACTTGGTCTTGTTCCTTCGCACAAATCAAGAGCAATTTGAAACAATAATGACCTGTAGTTTTCCACAGACATCCTGACTTCTATCCTGTTGCAGTGCAGAGTTCAGCCACCTTTGTTTTTTTGCTTTGATTTCGGTGTTCATTTTTTTTATGATGTTCATTTTTTATGATGAAAGTGGTCTTGTCTTGAAGGAACAGATGAGTAGCCTTTGGAGGTTTTTTTGGGGGTTTTTTTTGGTTAGTTTTTGTCTGTCTTTCTTTCCCCTGAGTAGTTCAAAGACACCTTTAATGGCTTGGAACAAAAGGAAATTACTGTACAGAGCAAGGGATTACAAGGCAATGTTTTTACAGATTTAAAATAAAATATAAACAGATGTTGAGAGATGAATGGCACCGAGACAGTTGTTGCCAATTCATTAATAATACCAACACAAATCCACTCTGTTTATTATGTTTTTAACCCCTGTTTGCCAATAGGGAAAACAGTCATAGTTTGAACTTGTTAAAATAATGAGTGTATACCAGACAAGTGCAGTGTAGAGATTTGAGAATACCAGCACGACTAGTGTTTGCCATCTGTGTATGTGAAATCAATATTTTTCTACCAGTGCAATGAGAAATAGCTCGTTTATACCCTCGTCCCTTTGGCCCAAACAATTAGTCAACGTTTGCAGCCTTGTAGGTTTGCCTGCACTAGGAAGGGAACAGGGAATATCTTAGTCACGTGTACCAGTGCAACCTGCCTCTGGCTGGAAGGAATTTACACAAAGTCTGTTTCCTCAGATGGGACAGAAACATCACCAGCCCTCCCAGGTTCGAGTTCTTGGAGTGCAAAGAGAAGGGACCTGAGATGAGCAGGTTGTGCCTCCTCCCCTCTTGCTCGGGGCGTTGCCGTTGTGTCATAACTTGTAGCTAAGCAAGTTCCTACAGGGCTCTGGAGATAGAACACAGGGTTTTGTAATGGAGTGATAAATTGCATCAGGCCCTAATCTCCCAGCTGTGTAACAGCTCTCTCACATAGAAAAAGCTTCATTTCAGTGGATGTTTGTAGCATTTTTCAGGCTGTAAACTGCGGGAATTAGGTTCTCAAATAGATGAGAATTTGATTTTTTTGGCAGTGAAGGTCTCGCTATCTCTCTGCATCTGTAAGGTATGTAACAAAAGGATGAGCTACAGCCTGAGAATGGCGAGTACAGTAGATAGCAGTCCACACTGCAAAGAGGTTTTTCACTTTGAAAAAAAAAAAAAGCTTTCTATAATTGAATAGACTTATATGAAGCTTTCTATAAAATGTCTAAACTGTCCATTGCTGTGTAGTAGAGAATTACAGTTTTAAGTTTCAGACAAACAACTCTGAAACTTTTTCAGATTTTATTGGCTGAAGTTGAAATCATGCAGGTTTTAAGTTTTTATTAAGCAAAGGTTTGGGCTGATGTTAATTGTCTGCTGTTCTTTTGCTAAAATCCATTGAATTAGTTCATGTATTTTCTAAATTACCTCCCAAGTGTCAGTGCTCTTGCTTCTTGAAGCAAAACTTGGCAGATAAATGATATTTAAGGGATCCAAAAGTATGAAAAAGATAGGCAAATGCACTGGGGTTTTAGATAGAATCTGGCTCCTATCACCCCTTGAGAGGGATGCATCCAATAAAAATCACACATATTCAGGGTGAGCTAAATTGTTCAGAATTGATGATATGGTGGTACATATTTATATGAGAGCACAAGGCATGAAGTGCAGATTATCATCAGGGAAACTGATGTCCATGCTGAATTTCCTAAAGGGATGTAAGAGGGAACATTAACTGCTTAAATGTGAAAAAAAAAATCTTGCACCACCAAGGAATTAAGATACTTGTGTCCAGACTGTCTAGGCACCGGAGGACAATGGCCATCTCTGTTTAGAATGAGATAATACAGATGGGAAGTGTAGAAAGAGGTATTTAATTCTTAACAAGCCAGATGATGTGTTTGTTTTATTTATTTACAAATATTCCAGGTTTTATATTGCTGCTACTCATATTGTTAACAGTTCCCTTTCTCCGTGTTGTCCTCTGTGCAAGCGAGGACAGTAAATAGATCCTGACTGCTTCATCAAAATTCCCTTTCTATCACCACTCAGCACTTCACTTAAATAAGCCATATTAATGTGCCACAGGAGACTCAAAAGGCAGTTTTCTCTCCCTGCCCTCAGGTGTTTCTTCTGCTATAAAATAATTTAGCCATGTTTTATCAGCAACATTAATAGTAAATGCTTACTCGGTAGTACTTCCTGGGAGCACATATTTAGTATATCTACTAGCCTGCAATTATGACTGTGATGGAAAGGGATTCTGCCCCTGATAAGATACCTGAGAAAGTCAAAATGTTGGTCTTCCTCTTATGGTGGCCTAAAATCCTCTATATCTACTAACTTGGATAAATATACAGTGAGGTTGTGCTTGGTATAGCCTCTTTCATTTACAATACCAATATAAAAAAGTGCCTTACTTTTGCAATATTTACTTAATCTGCTATGCCATTAGTGAACTTTTGTAACCAATTTTTTTTTTTTTTTTTTTTTAACCTGGCAAGTCCCTGAAGAACAGCTCTAAATAGCATGGATACATCTAGTTTTCCACTGTAATGTAAAGGAAAATGGTTTGCAAGGACTCTAGTTTGATTTGGACTTGTATCCTTATGCTTTTCTGCTTCGTACAGTGAATGTTTAGTCTTGCTTCGGATACCAAAACAACAACAGCAAAAATAATGAATATATTTGTGCTCTCAACTTTCTGGCTGTTTTCTCAGATTCAGTGTTTAAATGCTGGTTTGCGTGCTGGATTTCTTTAGGCAATTTCGGAAGTTTATCTCGTTAGAATAATTAATTGTGAAATGTCTCTCTTGCATAACTACCCCAAAGGACACGTTTGTGCCGTCTCTTGCGCTCGCCACTGATTCGTTCTGAAGCGTGTGAATAAAAGTTGCTGTTCAGGAGGACAGGAAATCCTAACTCTGGATTTAGGATGGTGTTAGTGTGCACAAGTTTGGGGGTAGCTCGGTGACTGTACCCCACGTGTGATTTCTCTGTGTCTGATCCCTTCTGTGCCAAAATTTCTACAGCAGGAGCTGAGAGAGATTGATCTTTAGTTAGTATTTCTCCATCCTGGAAAAGTGATGGTGATCATAGTCCCCAGAGAAGCTCTTGCATCGAGTTTGGGGTGTGAATGGCTCTCAGGAAGCAGAACAGTCCTGTTGGGCCCACTATTCCTGAAATTATGTAGGGAAGAGGCAGAATTGTGGGGTTGGGTTTGGGGTTCACCTTTCTGACCCTCTAGATGCTTTGGGTTTTTAGGAAGCCTGAAAATATCTTGTTCAACACCATCACAACCAATGTCTTTACATAATGTGACTTCTAGTCTGTCAGTTTGTCAGAAAGTGACAAATATGACAAATACTTGCTCTAAACATTTTTAATATAATTAATTTCAGCACAGGAAGATAATGCAGTTTCGTAACAGATCATCTTTATTGGTGGCAAGTGAAAATTTGTAGCATCTGATGCAAAATGACAGGCCTTGTCATCTAGCCA